>NC_044976.1:34088599-34345741 GCF_008728515.1 Papio anubis
CTTTTCTTTTTTTTTTTTTTTTGAGACGGAGTCTCCCTCTGTCCCCCAGGCTGGAGTGCAGTGGCCGGATCTCAGCTCACTGCAAGCTCCGCCTCCCGGGTTCACGCCATTCTCCTGCCTCAGCCTCCCGAGGCACCCGCCACCTCGCCCAGCTAGTTTTTTGTATTTTTTAGTAGAGACGGGGTTTCACCGTGTTAGCCAGGATGGTCTCGATATCCTGACCTCGTGATCCGCCCATCTCGGCTTCCCAAAGTGCTGGGATTACAGGCTTGAGCCACCGTGCCCGGCCCTCCTTAGCTTTTGCACTATTTAGTCGGTGAAATTGATGTCTTATTGTGGTCTTTGTATTTTCCTTATAAATAATGAGATTAGGCTGGGTGAGGTGGCTCATGCCTGTAATCCCAGCACTTTGGGAGCCCATGGTGGGTAGGTCACCCGAGATCAGGCATTCAAGACCAGTCTGGTCAACATGAAACCCCATCTCTACTAAAAATGTAAAAATTAGCTGGGTATGGTGGTGCACACCTATAGTCCCAGCTACTTGGGAGGCTGAGGCAGGAGAATCGCTTGAACCTGGGAGGCGGAAGTTGCAGTGAGCTGAGGTTGTGCCATGCACTCCAGCCTGGGTGACAGAGCAAGACTCCATCTCAAAAAAAAAAAAAAAAATTAAACTTTAAAAATACGATTTTCAGTCTGGGCATGGTGGCCCATGCTTGCAATCCCAGCACTTTGGGAGGCCAAAGTGGGAGGATCGCTTGAGTCCAGGAGTTCAAGACCAGCCTGGGCAACATAGTAAGACTCCATCTAAATAAATAGATAAATGATTTTTGCCCTTTTCCTCTTCTTTGAAATAGCTGTAAATGACTTTTGCCTTAAACAAACATTATACAGTGGCCACGCCATCTCAGCACTTTGGGAGGTCAGTGTGATCACAAGGTCAGAGTTGGAGATGAGCCTGGCCAGCATGGGTGAAAACCTCACTTCATTAAAAATACAAAATTGGGGCTGGGCACGGTGGCGGTCGCAGCCTGGGAACCTTCCAGTTATTTTGGGAGGTGCTGAGGTAGTGAGAATGGCTTGAATGACGGGAGGCGGAGGCTGCAGTGAGCCGCAGATCACACCACTGTACTCAGTCTGGGTGACAGAGCTGAGATTCTCTATCTCAAAAAAAAAAAAAAAAAAAAATTGTTTTTCTTTGTTTCTTTATTTTGACGACCACCGGCCCCGGCTGGCGTAGGATGCCATCCGCCTGACTGCAGTCTGGCCCCCGGTTCACCATTCTCCCGCTTCAGCCTCCCGCGAAGATCTACAGGGCGCACCGGCTACCGGCGATGAGATCGGGTTTCACCCATGTTAGCCAGGATAGTCCTCGACTCTGACCTCAGATCAACTTCGGCCTCCCTGCTGATTATATTTGAGCCATCATACTGGCCTTTCTTTATTTTTCTTATTAATATCTGAATATGATTTGTTTCTTTTTGATTTAGGTGCCTTTATATATAACATTTGATGGTTATATGTATTGCAAATACTTGTTCCTAGTTTTTGCCTTGTCTTTGCTTTATTTATAATCTCTTTTGATGACCTTTTTTTTTCTTTCTTTTTGAGACAGGGTCTCACTCTGTCACTCAGGCTGGAGTGTAGTGGTGTTATCATGGCTCACTGCAACTTCCACCTCCCAGGCTCAAGTGATCCTCCCACCTCAGCCTCCTGAGTAGCTGGGACTATAGGCATGAGCCACCACACCTGGCTAATTTTAAACATTTTTTTTTTTGTAGTGACAAGGCCTCACTATGTTGCCCAGGCTAGTCTTGAACTCCTGGACTGAAGCAACCCTCTCGCCTCGGCCTTCCAAAATGTTGGGATTACAGGCATGAGCCACCACACCTGGCTGAATTTAAGTTTTTGTTTGTTTGTTTGTTTGTTTGTTTGAGACAGGGTCTGGCTGTGTCGTCCCTGTGGGAACGCAGTGGGTCATGATCTTGGCTCACTGCAACCTCTGCCTCCCAGGCTGAAGCCATCCTCTGGCCTCAGCCTCCTGAGTAGCTGGGACCACAGGCGTGTACCACCATACCTGGCTATTTTATTTATTTTTTGTAGAGATAAGGTCTCACCATGTTGCCCTGGCTGGTTTTGTACTCCTGGTCTCAAACAGTCCTCTCACCTCAGCCTCCCAAAGTATGGGGATTATAAGTGCAAGCCATCACACCTGGCCTAGATTTATTTTTAATAAATCACTAGAATTGGTTTCCTGCTATTTAGGATTTTTACATGGTGAGACTGGCCTGTCATGTTACTTTCTTGTACAGTTCTCGTTGGTTTTGATATCAAGATTATACTGAGGTGGGGAATGTTCCATCTCCTGTTCGCTGGAAAAGTTTGTATAAGACTGAAGTGTTCTGGCAGGGCACGGTGGCTCACACCTGTAATCCCAGCACTTTGGGAGGCCGAGGCGGGCGGATCACAAGGTCAGGAGATCGAGACCATCCTTGCTATCACAGTGAAACCCTGTCTCTACTAAAAATACAAAAAAATTAGCCGGGCATGGTGGCAGGCGCTTGTAGTCCCAGCTACTTGGGAGGCTGAGGCAGGAGAATGGCGTGAACCCTGGAGGTGGAGCTTGCAGTGAGCCGAGATTGCACCACTGCTCTCCAGCCTGGGTGACAGAGCAAGACTCCATCTCAAAAAAAAAAAAAAAAAGAAAGACTAAAGTGTTTTGTCATTCCTTGAACATTTGGCAGAACTCACCTGTACCATTCGAATTTTATTTTTTGTGGGAAGATTTTTACTGACTCAATTTCTTTCTTTCTTTCTTTCTTTCTTTTTTTTTTTGAGACAGAGTCTTGCTCTGTCACCCAGGCTGGAGTGCAGTGGCACGATCTTGGCTCACTGCAACCTCTGCCTCCTGAGTTCCAGCGATTCTCATGCCTCAGCCTCCTGAGTAGCTGGGATTACAGGCATGCGCCATCACACCCAGCTAATTTTTGTATTTTTAATAGAGACGAGGTTTTATCACGTTGGCCATGCTGGTGTCAAACTGATCTCAGGTGATCTGCCCATCTCAGCCTCCCAGAGTGCTGGGATTACAGATGTGAGCCACTGCTCCTAGACCGACTCAAGTTCTTTAATCATCTTAGCTAAATCATTTTAGCTAATGATTTGAAAGTTTTATTTCTATTCTTTTTAATTTTATTTCTATTTTTTTTTTTTTTTTTTTTTTTTAGAGACAGGGTGTGGCTGTGTCGCCCAGGCTGGAGGACGGTAACGTGATCATAGCTCACTGTAACCTCAAACTCCTGAGCTGAAGTTATCCTCCTTCCTCAGTTACCCGAGAAGCTAGGACTACAGTGATGTGCCACTGTACCCAGCTAATTTTTTAATTTTTTTGTAGAAACAGAGTCTTGGTATGTTGCCCAGGCTAGTCTTGAACTCCGGGTCTCAGGCAGTCTTCCCACCTCAGTCTCCCAAAGCACCAAAGCACTAGGATTATAGGTGTGAGCCACCATGCTTGGTCTATTTCTGTTCTTTTCAGTTTTTTTTTTCTTTTTTTCTTTTTTTGTGATTGGGGCCTTGTTATTTTGCCCAGGCTCGTCTTGAACTCGAGGCTCTGGTGATCCTCCCACCTCAGCTTCCCAAGTAGCTAAGATTACAAGACTGTGCCACCATCCCTGGCTACTTGTTTTTTTTTTTATTGAAGTGTTACTGTCTATGCTTACCAAAGTCTAAAGGTAATCAATACCTTTATCCTTGTCCTAAACAGTACAAGTACCGTTAGAACACTTTCGCTCTGATCACCCCATCTCCCAACTTACATGCTGTTGACCAGTATTTTAGTTCTGTCCCATTAAAAAAATAATCTCTCTCTCTCTCTCTTTTTTCTTTTTGGCATAAAAAAGTTTTATAACCAAGCTGTATGGACATTAGGGGGCTTAGGTCTTAGCAGCAGGCCACTGGATATGTCAAAACTGATTGCTTACTCTAACACCTCAGACCACTGGTGGCACTAGATGTCCTGGAAGCTCTTCTTAATGGGCTGTATTGGTCAAGAGTATATCTCACTCATCTCGATGATGGTGATGAGTTGAGATAACCTGTATCGTGGTAATAGTCCCTCAGTTGTTTTGTTTCATACCAACTCTTGGTTTCATAGCTATAAGCTTTTTTCAATAAAGGCAAATTTCTTCTTTCAGTTCCTTGTTGCCCCCTCTGGTCTGTTGAGAGCACTGTGATATAACTTAGGGGTACGACCAATCTTCCTGGTTTTTCAGTCTGTCTTGACGGTTCTTTCAAAAGCCTCTGTTTTCCCAATCAGTTTCACCTCTTCTCTTGTGAAAGAGTACTTTTCCTAGATCAAAGTGATGTTTTTGTAATCCTTTTTTTATCTAATTGCAGGAAAGCTTCAAATCTAGTCTTGTCAGCTTCTTCAATGCTCTCCAAATATCCCTCCATACTTCTTGACCACTTATATCAAATACAGGCATACCTTGTTTTATCATGCTTTGCTTTACTGCACTTTGCAGATACTGTGTTTTTTGTTTTGTTTTTACAAGTTGAAGGTTTTTAACCAACTGTACATCAAGCAAGTCTATTGGTGCCAATTTACCAACAGCATGTGCTCAAATTGTGTCTTTTTCTCACATTTTTATAAATCTCATGATATATCAAACGTTTTCATTATTACTGTATCTCTATGGCAATCTGTAAGCAGTGACCTGTGATGTTACTATTGCAATTGTTTTGGGGCACCATGAACCATGGCCAAATAAGATGGCAAATTTAATCTATCAATGTCGTGGGTTTTGTTGTTGTTTTAGAGACAGGGTCTCATTCTGTTACCGGGGCTGCTGAAGTGCAGTGGCATGATCATGGCTCACTGCAGCCTTGACCTCCTGGGCCCAATCGATGCTCCCACCTCAGCTTCCTGAGTAGCTGGGACTACAGGCATGCACCACCATGCCTGGCTCATTTAAAAGTCTTTTTGTTGTTGTTGTTATAGAGATGGAGTCTCACTATAGTGCCCAGGCTGGTCTCAAACTCCTGGACTCAAGTGATCCTCCTGCCTTGGCCTCCCAAAGTGCTGGGATTATAGGCATGAGCCACTGTGCCCAACCTTATGTGTATTCTAACTGCTCAATGACAGGCCATTCCCCGATCTCTCTCCCTCTCCTTGGGTCTCCCTATTCCTTGAGACACAACAATACTGAAAGTAGGCCAATTAATAGCCCTACAATGACCTGTAAGTGTTCAAGTGAAAGGAGGAGTTGCACATTTCTTGCTTTAAGTCAAAAGCTAGAGATGACTAAGCTTAGTGAGGAAGACATATAGAGCTAGACCTGTTGCACCACGCAACTAACCAAATTGTCAATGCAAAGGAAAAGTTCTTAAGGAAATTAAGAGTGCTAATCCAGTGAACACATGAATAGTAAGAAGCAAAATAACCTTATCTGATATGGAGAAAGTTTTAGTGATCTGGAAAGAAGATCAAACCAGTCATAACATTCCCTTAAGCCAAAACCTAATCCAGAGCAAGGCCCTAACTCTCTTCAATTCTGTGAATGCCAACAGAGGTAAGGTAGCTACAGAAGAAAAGTTTGAAGCTAGCAGAGATTGGTTCATGAGGTTTAAGGAAAGAAGCCATCTCCATAACAAAGTAGAAGGTGCTTATGTAGAAGCTGCAGCAAATTAGCCAGAAGATCTAACTAAAATAATTGATGAGAGCAGCTACACTGAACAACAGATTTTCAGTGTAGATCAAACAGCCTTCTGTTGGAAGAAGATGCCATCTAGAACTTTCATAGCTAGAGAGAAATCAATGCCTGGCTTCAAAGCTTCAAAGCACAGGCTAACTCTCCTATTAGGGTCTAATGTAGCTGGTGACTTTAAATTGAAGCCAGTGCGCTGTTACCATTATGAAAAGCCTAGAACCTTTAAGAATTATGCCGTGGGCCGGGTGCAGTGGCTCAAGCCTGTAATCCCAGCACTTTGGGAGGCCAAGACGAGCGGATCACAAGGTCAGGAGATCGAGACCATCCTGGCTAACATGGTGAAACCCCGTCTCTACTAAAAAGTACAAAAAAACTAGCCAGGCGAGGTGGCGGGCACCTGTAGTCCCAGCTACTCGGGAGGCTGAGGCAGGAGAATGGTGTAAACCCGGGAGGCGGAGCTTGCAGTGAGCTGAGATCTGGCCACTGTACTCCAGCCTTGGCGACACAGCGAGACTCCGTCTCAAAAAAAAAAAAAAGAAAAAGAAAAAGAAAAAGAATTATGCTGTGTCTACTCTCCCTGTGCTCTATAAATGGAACAACAAAGCCTGGATGACAGCAGGTTTTTTTTTTTTTTCACAGCATGGTTTACTGATTTATTTATTTATTTATTTTTTGAGACAAGAGTCTTGCTCTGACTCCCAGGCTGGAGTGCAGTGGTGTGATCTTGGCTCACTGCAGCCTACGCCTCCTGGGGTCAAGTGATTCTCCTGCCTCAGCCTCCTGAGTAGCTGGGATTACAGGTGATGCACACCACCATGCACAGCTAATTTGTGTATTTTTAGTAGAGATGGAGTTTCACTGTGTTGGTCAGGCTGGTCTTGAACAACCTGGTGATCTGCCTGCCTCGGCCTCCCAAAGTGCTGGGATTACAGGCATGAGCCACCGTGCCCAGCTGGTTTACTAAATATTTTAAGTCCACTGTTTAGATCTACTGCTCAGAAAAAAAGAGTTCTTTCAAAATATTACTGCTCCTTGACAGTGCACCTGGTCACTCAAGAGCTCTGATGGAGTTGTACAAGGAGAATAATGTTGCTTTCATACCTACTTACACAACATGCATTCTGTAGCCTATGGATCACGGAGTAATTTCAACTTTCAAGTCATTATTTAAGAAATACATTCCATATACAATGATTCCCATAATGGATCTGGGCAAAGTAAATTGAAAACCTTCTGGAAAGGATTCACCATTTTAGATGCCATTAAGAACATTCATAATTCATGGGAGAAGGTCCAAATATCAACAAAAATCAGAGTTTGGAAGACATTGATTCCAACTGTCATGGATGACTTTGAGGGGTTCAAGACATCAGTGGAGGAGGTAATTGCAGATGTGGTGGAAACAGCAAGAGAACTAGAATCAGAAGTGGAGCCTGAATATGTGACTGAATTGCTGAAATCTCATAAAACTTGAACAGATGAGGAAATCCTTCTTTTTTTTTTTTTTGTTTTTGTTTTTTGAGATGGAGTCTCACTCTGTTGCCCAGGCTGGAGTACAGTGGTGCGATCTCAGCTCACTGCAAGCTCTGCCTCCTGGGTTCACGCATTCTCCTGCCTCAGCCTCCCGAATAGCTGGGACTACAGGTGCCTGCCACCACACCCGGCTAATTTTTTGTATTTTTAGTAGAGATGGGGTTTCACCATATTAGCCAGGATGGTTTCGATCTCCTGACCTCGTGATCCGCCTGTCTCGGCCTCCCAAAGTGTTGGGATTACAGGTGTGAGCCACTGTGCCCGTACAGAAATCCTTCTTATGGATGAACAAAGAAAGTGATTTCTTTTTTTTTTTTTTTTGAGACGGAGTCTCGCTCTGTCGCCCAGACTGGAGTGCATCACTGCAAGCTCCACCTCCCGGGTTTACGCCATTCTCCTGCCTCAGCCTCCCGAGTAGCTGGGACTACAGGCACCCGCCACCTCGCCCGGCTAGTTTTTTGTATTTTTTAGTGGAGACGGGGTTTCACCGTGTTGGCCAGATGGTCTCGATCTCCTGACCTCGTGATCCACCCATCTCGGCCTCCCAAAGTGCTGGGATTACAGGCTTGAGCCACCGCGCCTGGCCAGAAAGTGATTTCTTGAAGTGAAATTGACTCCGGTGAAAGTGCTGTGAACATTGTTGAAATGTCAACAAAATATTTAGAATATTGTGTAAACCTAGTTGATATGGCAGTGACAGTGTTTGAGAGGATTGACTCCAATTTTGAGGGAAGTTCTACTGTGGGTAAAATGCTATCAAACAGTATTGCATGCTATAGAGAATTTTGTTTTTTAGGAGACAGGCTTTTGCTGTGTCCCCCAGGCTGGAATGCAGTGGTGCGGTCATGGCTCACTGCAGCCTCGACCACCTGGGCTAGGCTCAAATGATCCTCCTGCCTCAGCCTCCTAAGTAGCTGGGACTGCAGGCATGCTCCTCCACACCTGGCTAATTTTTGTAATTTTTGTAGCGAGGAAATCTCACTCTGTTGCCTGTGCTCATCCAGGGTAGCCTGTCCAAAGCTGCTAGGCTCTCCTGTTCTGCCAGGCCAAGCTTAGGGTTTTGGGGCCTTCATGTATGCTAGAGAATATGCAGGAAAATAGGCTTGATCTGGTTCAGTTCGGTTGCAGGCTGGGTGGAACTGAACTGTGAATCTGCATAGAGTGTCAGAACCAGGGACAGCTCCTCCTGTCACCTTTGCTGCCTTTCCCCTGGCTTGGGCTAGGGAGAGAATGGGCAGATTTTGTGATGATATACTCTCTAGCTTCTCTTCTCACTGCTTCTTGCTTCCATTTTTATGCAAGAATATTACTACTGATAGTTCCTGGTGTAATGTGCTATTTTTCACCTCATACTTTCTGTTAGTGCTGCTTAGTACACCTTTCTCCCATCTTTACTTTGCCTGGCTAATTCCTGCTCATCCTCACAGGCCTGTTTAAGTAGATATCTCTTCTATGTAACCTACCCTGATTATCCCAGACTAGATTAGACATACCTCCTCTTAGTTCCCATGTCATCCATGTGCCTCTGTCATTACACTTAAAGTTTCATTGAAATTATCATCCATACTGTCTAGTGCAGTAGCCACTAACCACATGTATTAAGCATTTGAAATGTGCCTAGTCTGAATTGAAATGTGTTTTGTGTAATATACACACTGAATTTCAGATTTACATAAAAATATAAAATATTAGTAATTTTTTTTTTTTTTTTTTTTTTTTTTTGAGACGGAGTCTTGCTCTGTCGCCCAGGCTGGAGTGCAGTGGCCGGATCTCAGCTCACTGCAAGCTCCGCCTCCCGGGTTTATGCCATTCTCCTGCCTCAGCCTCCCGAGTAGCTGGGACTACAGGCGCCCGCCACCTCGCCTGGCTAGTTTTTTTTTTTGTATTTTTTAGTAGAGACGGGGTTTCACCGTGTTAGCCAGGATGGTCTCGATCTCCTGACCTCGTGATCCGCCCGTCTCGGCCTCCCAAAGTGCTGGGATTACAGGCTTGAGCCACTGCGCCCGGCCCTTTTTTTTTTTTTTTTGAGATGGAGTCTCACTCTGTCGCCCAGGTTGGAGTGCAGTGGCATGATCTCGGCTCACCGCAACCTCTGCCTCCTGAGTTCAAGTGATTCTTCTGCCTCAGCCTCCTGAGTAGCTGGGACTACAGGCGAGCGCCACCATGCCCAGCTAATTTTTGTATTTTTAGTAGAGATGGGGTTTGACCATATTGGCCAGGCTGGTCCTGAACTCCTGACTTTGTGATCCACCCACCTCGGCTTCCCAAAGTGCTGGGATTACAGGGGTGAGCCACTGCACCTGGCCCAATATCAGTAATTTTTATATTGATATGTTGATTTTGAGGGTTAAATATGTTACTAAAATTAATTTTACCTGTTTCCTTTTTATTTTTATTTGTTTATTTTTGAGACAGAGTCTTGCTCTGTTGCCCAGGCTGGAGTGCAGTGGCACTGTCTCGGCTCACTGCAATCTCTGCCTCCTGGGTTCACACCATTCTCCTGCATCAGCCTCCCGAGCAGCTGGGACTATAGGCGCCTGCCACCATGCCCGGCTAATTCTTTTTTGTATTTTTAATAGAGAGGGGGTTTCACCTTGTTAGCCAGGATGGTCTCCATCTCCCCTCGTGATCCTCCTGGCTTGGCCTTTCAAAGTGCTGGGATTACAGGTATGAGCCACCACGCCCAATTCCTTTTTAATTTTTACAACATAGCTAAAATAAATTCTAAAATTACATATTTAGCTCGTATGATACTCCTGTTGGACAGCACTGATATATGTAATTGTTTCTTCTTAGGGGTACGGACTGTCTCAATTACATCCTTGTCTCTTTGAATTTCTGGGGCACACTACATGGGGATGGGTAGGGATACCTGATGCTCATCCTCAGAACTTGGAGGCTGGAGTGGCAAATGTCCAATAGACTTTATTACATTATTTTCCATCCAGGAACTCGGCCTCTCTCTCTTCTTAACTCAGGTTATTTTATATGTCTTCTTATTGGTTCTTACAGATTTTCTCATACAAATCACAGACATCTCAGGAAGTTTATTTCCAAGAATTTTGAATTGGATATTTTATCATATAGTTTCTAATTAGTTATTGCTGGTACCACCAGTGAATGCTACTGATTTTTGCTTATTTTTTTTATCCTTTTACTTATTTAATCTGTTAATTATACTACATTGATTTCTCTTTTTCCTCAGGTGTTTTTTTTAATACTAAAAAGAGGAAAACGTAGATGGGGATGCAAAGTTTTCTCAGGCCATTCTTACTATACTGGCTCTAGGAAATTCTTCATATAGAGAAGATATCTAGATAGAAGACTCGGGCCCACACAGCAGAGGCCCTTAGGTGTGAGTTAGCTATGGACTGAGATGCAAGGATGAAATGGAAACAGAAGGAGCCAATAGGTTTGGGGGAACATATATCGGGGATTACTGAAAGAAATTTATCTGCATAAAAAAGTAAAATGCGGGGGCTGGGCACAGTGGCTTATGCCTGTAATCCCAGCACTTTGGAAGGTCGAGGCAGGTGGATCACCTAAGGTCGGGAGTTTGAGACCAGCCTGACCAACATGGAGAAACCCCATCTCTACTAAAAATACAAAATTAGCCGGGTGTGGTGGTGCATGCCTGTAATCCCAGCTACTTGGGAGGCTGAGGCAGGAGAGTCGTGCCATTGGACTCCAGCCTGGGCAACGAGAGCAAAACTCTGTCTCAAAAAAAAAAAAAAGTAAAATGCAGCTGGGGGCAGTGGTTCATGCCTATAATCCCAACATTTTGGGAGGCCGAGGTGGGTGGGTCACCTGAGGTCAGGAGTTTGAGACCAGTCTGGGCAACATGGCGCAAACATTAGCTGGGTGTGGTGGCATGTGCCTGTCATCCCAGCTACTCGGGAGGCAGAGGCATGAGAATTGCTTGAATCTGGGAGGCAGAGGCTTCAGTGACCCAAGACTGCACCATTGCACTCCAGCCTGGGCGACAGAGTGAGACTCTGTCTCAAAAAAAAACAAAAAAAAAACAACAAAAAAAGCAAAATACTATCTGGATTTCCATTTACTCTGCCACTTTGCCTAGCTGAGAGTGAAGTCCCTGATTACAGGTGCACTCTGCAGAAAGACTTTGAGAGGCTGGGGCCAGGCTTGACTTCAGTAGCCACTTTGGAGATGGGTCAGAATAGTGACTACTGCCTTTGCACAAAGTAAAGTATGAGGTTGAGTATTTAGAATAGGGGAGTCAGACCCTTCTTATGGAATGTTGAGGTTCCAGCTCAGTTACATCAGGGCAGAGGTCTTTCTGAGACCTTTGAGAGTTTTTTGAGAGAGTTTTTCTGAGTGCTTTTTGATGCTATCTTGTTGATTCAGGTAAACCCAAATTTACTGATCACTCTAGGCACAGCTTGTGCCAGGCACTAAAGGAGGACAGCAATGCATCTGATATTGTCCCTGTTTTTAAGGAACATAGATTATAGTGTGGAGCCAGGTGTGGTAGCTCACCTTTGCCCTAGTGTAACTGAGCTGGGACCTTTGCCCTAGTGTAACTGAGCTGGGACCTCAGCATTCCATAAGAAGAGTCTTTGGGAAGTTGAGGCAGGGGGATTGCTTGAGCCCGGGAGTTCAACACCAGCCTGGGCAATATAGCGAGACCCTCATCTCTACAATAAGTAAGTAAGTAAATAAATAAAAAGTCAGGCGTGGTGGCATGCGCCTGTAGTCTCAGCAGCTCAGGAGACTGAGGTGGGAGAATTACTTGCGCCTGAGAGGTGGAGACTGCAGAGTCCAGATTGTGCAACTGCACTACAGCCTGGGCAACAGAGTAAGACCCTGTCCCAAAAAAAGAATATAGTGTGAGAGGCAAGTAATGATTATGATAGCAGCTGATACCTTCCTTACATTCTTTTTAGGCAGTGTTCTAAGGTGTTTTTGTTTTGTTTTTGGAGATGGAGTCTTGCTTTGTCACCTAGGCTGGAGTGCAGTAGCGTGATCTCAGCTCACTGCAACCTCTGCCTCCTGGGTTCAAGCGATTCTTGTGCCTCAGCCTCCCGAGGAGCTGGGACTACAGGCGTGTGCCATTACGCTCAGCTAATTTTTGTATTTTTAGGAGAGATGGGTTTTCACTATGTTGGCCAGGCTGGTCTCGAACTCCTGACCTCAGGTGATCTGCCCGCCTCAGTCTCCCAAAGTGCTGAGATTACAGGCGTGAACCACTGCGCCCAGCCACTAAAGTGGTTTTATGTATTAACTCATTTCATCTTCACAACAGCTGAATGAGGTAGGTACTATTACCACTGCCATTTTACAGAGGAGAAAATTGAGACACGGAGAAGTTAAATAATGGGCCTAATGTTACATGTCTAGTAAATGCAGGGACAGTATTGAAACCAAGACAGTCTGGCTCCAGAGTCTTTGTTCTTCACCTCTACTTTGTATGTAGGGGAGTAATTTGTCAGCATCATCAGCCTTATCTGGAAACTTGTTAGAAATGCACATTTTTGGGTCCCACCCAACACCTACTGAATCGAAAACTCTGGAGGCAGGGCTTACCAATCCAAGTTTTGCTTTTTTTTTTTTTTTTTTTGAGACAGAGTTTAACTCTTGTTGCCCGGATTGGAGTACAATGGCATGATCTCAGCTCACTGGAGCCTCCCCCTCCCTGGTTCAAGCAATTCTCCTGCCTTAGCCTCTGGAGTAGCTGGGATTACAGGTGTCTGCCACAACACCCGGCTAATTTTTTATATTTTTAGTAGAGATGAGATTTCACCATGTTGGCTAGGCTGGTCTTGAACTTCTGACCTCAGGTGATCCACCCGCCTCAGTCTGCCAAAGTGCTGGGGTTACAGGCGTGAGCCACTGCACCCAGCCACCAATCCAAGTTTTAACAAGCTTTCCAGGAGATTCTCATGGTTGCTGTTTGAGAACCTCTAGAAGCAAGGCATGGTATAAGTGTCAGAAATTAATATCCTCATGAATAAGGACTGGTTATGGTCCGCCCCTTAAGTTCCCAGCCTCTGCATGGCATCTAGTGTAAAGCAGGCATCAAAAATTTGTGTGAGTTTATGGGAAAGTGGTGTTTGAGCTGGGTCTCTTACCCCACCTATCACTGCACCAGACTGAATAGGAGGGAGAATGGGAGTTCCCAGAAACTTTGATACTAGCAAGGAAGTGGTTGTGATACTTCTGGCAAGATATGATAAGGGTCTGCACCAGCATAAGAAACCATCAGAATGGCATCGACTCATGTGAGAGCAGTTCGAAGGTAAACATGTCCAGACGTGGTGAACAGCTGAATAGAGGGAAAGAACAAGGGATAGAGGAACTGTCATTTCTGACATGAAGGTGCTATTCGTTGAGATAGGAAGCACAGGGCGAGTATGTTTGTGAGTAAAAGATAAAGTATTTGGTTGGACTTCTTAAATTTGAAGTTCTGGTAGGATATCCAGGTGGAGCTGTCCAGCAGACACGTGGAAATGTGAGTCTGAGACATGGTTGGAAATAGAGATTTGGAGGGATAGTTGGGCCGTAAGAGTGGATGAGACCTTCAAGGGGAGAGTGGAATGAGAAGAGAGCTGGGTTTGGAACCACAGTGAACAATTAACGAGGCAAAAACAAAAGGGGCCCTTTAAAAGACTGAAAAGGACTTAGGCAATAGGAGACTGCAGAAGATGCCACAGCCAAGTGGAAGGCTCAGAAGGGAAGTAGAGGCACAGTGACAGACGCTGCAGAGAAATAATTGAAAAGTATCGTTTGGATTTCAACCCCGAAAGTCATTTAAGTGACGTGGTGAGGGCAGAAGCAGATTGACAAGAGTTCAGGCATGAGCTGTAGATGAGAAAGTGGAGGCAGGTACTTCCCAGGTCCGGTGGACAGAGCTCTGTAGCTGTACTTAAGTTAAAACTGTGACATCTTCCAGGGTAGGCAGGGTCTCTACTTATCTGTGGTCTCAGCGTCCAGCCCACGGCCTGGAAGAGGGGGTGGCGTCAATGAGTTCAGTGACTAGGGACGGAGAAAGACTTCGCGGAGGCAGTCGCTTTGCAGCCAAGGCTTGAAGGATGAGGGTGATTGGGAGGAGAGGTGGGAGGCGAGGTGGGAGGCAGGGCCCCTGGGCGCTGGAGTGCCGGGGGTCTGGGAATGAGGTGGGGTTCCCATAATGTGCGCGCGGCTCGGTGCGACAGGCGGGGGCTGTGTGTAGGTTTGGAGGGACCTATTTGGGGAAAAGACAGGGCGGAAGGCAGCTGTGGCGGGGTGTCCCTTCGCCCTGCCCCACTTATGCCACTGCGCGGTTCCAAGGCACCTTTATCGGAGCCCTCCCGCCGGGCTGCATGGCAACGGGTGACCGCCAGGGGCCGCTGTCTCGGGTCCCCGGTGCCCCCGCCCCTCTCCATTGGCCTTTGTTGCCGTCTGAGCGCCCCGCTTGACTCGTTCCGGTCCGCCCCCTGGGCCTGGCGGTCGCGCCTGCGCACTGGCAGCTGGCCGGGCGCTCGCAGGGGGAGCTGCTGCAGGCTCCGCGGCGGCGGCGGCGGCGGCGGCGGCAACGGAGGCTGCGGGGGCGGCGGCGCGAGCGGCCGGGCTTGGTAGGGGAGCCGAGCCCGGCCCGGGAACCCGAGCAGCGAGAGTGCGGGGTACCTAGGCCCCTCACGCTGGACTTCACAGTCTCCGGGCCGCCTGACCTCCGCACGGGTATATGGGATGGAAGCGGGACCCTCGGGAGCAGGTAAGGGCCCCCGGGAGGGGGAACGGTGCATGCTCCAAGGACTGGGGACTCCCGCATGAAAAGCGTGGTTTCCAAGTGAGGGAAGCGCTCCTGAGTGAGGAGAAGGGCTCTCCCACGATGGGGGCCCAGTTTGAAGGAGGCTGTGTGCAGTTCCGGGGGAGAACCATGTGAAGAGAGCCCTGAGATGGGGGCTGTTTGTCCAAGGAGGCTGTATGCAGTCCTGCGGGTTGGAAGTAATCTGGGAGAAGGGCCTGCACGCACGGAAGGACTCCCAGACGTCCGTGGAGGCCTACGGAGAGGCCCGGCAGGTGGCAGGGGACGGGCTCCAGGTGTCCAGGAGAGGAGGGGGCCACACAGATGGGCCTGGAGCTACCGCATGCCGGGGGCGGGGGCTCCGCTGGGCTGGAATAAGCTAATGTCTCTTGGGAGAAGGCGCCAGAACTGGACTGTGAGCTCCGCCCCACCGGGCCTGACGCGAGGGCGAGGGTCAGGGGGCGGTGGGTGGGGACCCAGTCCCGGGATTCCCCCCCGTGGGTCTGGGGAGTCGGAGTGGAGGCTCCGGAGCATGCGCGGAGGTGGCAGCTGGCAGGGGCTGCCCGACGTGGTGGGGGCGTGGCCGTCCAAATACCCCCACCTCTCTTCGCCGACCCCCACCCTCGTTTGGCTTGGAAAAAGGAGCGTGCTGATGGGGTGCATTCGCTCTTAGGTTATGCTGGCAGAGTGCAAATGGTTATGGTCCCCGCCCCCATTTTAGGGGCTCTTACACTTGGCCCTCAGTAACAGTTTGCCAAGAATGGGTTGAGGGAAGCTGCCAAAGTGCATTTTTCTGCCACAGGAAAGACTGGGACCGAAGCAATGGGTTCTGGGGGTGGGTCCTCCTAAAGATAGGCCTTAGGAAAGGTATTGGTTACGGATGAATAAAGGACAGGGCAGACAGGGGCTACCTGGAAGGAGTTGTCTGCTTGGTTTGCAAGTTTCTGCTCCAATACTGAGTAGAGATGGGGGCTTTTAATCCAAAGATAATGACCTTTTCCATTGAATTGTCTGTTAAGGTTACACTCTACAGTTATAACATTTATTCTGATGTTTCTTAATATTTTCATGGCTCCTATCTTCCACTGGATATCTTTCCGTTTTCCTCTCCCTCCTTCCCAGAAACTGTCAGGGCTGTCTTTAGAGCCAAGATCTAAACCCTACAAACAAGTTGGAGGATGGGGGAGTTTATAGCCTTCACCCTGGTGAGGCGCAGGTGATAGCCTTAACTTCTTATTTGCAGGTAATGAGGAGAAAAAGACATAGGAACAGAGGATAAACTGAGGCAGGATTGCCTCAAGAAAACTGGAGTCCTCAGGATGGACTGTGGGGTGGTGATACCTCTTGTGTCTTAAGTGTCTTACCCTGTGATGGGACGAGGAGCCTGGACCTGGGAATCCTTCAGGTCATCTTTCACCACTTCCTTACATTTGGTCTGGGAATGGGAATCAAATTTCCATTTGCGACATGAACTTTATTACTTTCCTAATGGAAATTATTTTGGTTTTTTTTGTAGCAGACCTAACTCCCTCCCACTCTCTCAAGGAAATAGCTCCTACCACCTCACTCAAGTTATCCATTTAGTGATCTATAAGTACTTAGTGACTGTTTTCCCTCTAATAACCAACCTTGTATAGGTTGTGTAGTCCCAAGGATAAGCGCGGGGAGCAACTGACTTTTGTACTTCCTCTCTGTCAGGCCCCTCTCTTCATCCCAGGCACTCCTGTTTTTCAAGGCTGGGGACTATTTCCAACAACCCATGAACTAGAGTAGTGGGGTAGGTCATTGAAGTCCACATGGATTGCTGGTTGCTGGTACCCATTCTAGACTAATGATTTTTATCCCGATGAATTCCTAATAGGCTCTGGAGTGATGAAAAATTGACTTTTTAAAAATTTGTTACAAAAAATAAGCTTCTAGGAAAGAGCTAGAACCTGCTGTTTGGAGTCACCCATAGCCTTAGGAAAAGCCTAGTGGGACAGGCTTTGCCTCAGAAAAGGGTATAATTGAGATTCAGTCTGGAAGCTGCAGATTGAGGGACCCCATAACTGCCTCCTTCCTAGGCCCGGACTGTTCTCTTGTAGGAAGTTAAAGTGGTGTCCCAAGGTGGCCTGAGGACATAATACACGACACTAAAGTGTTGTGTAAAAAACGAACAAACAAACAAAAAGCCCAAAAAACTAAAGCATTGTTGCTAGCCTCACTGGGCTTATGCCCAGGTCTGCCTTCTGTGCTCAGGTGTGTTCCAAGCACATACACTAGACTAGGTGCTCCCTGAAGGTAGAAGCAGTGTCTGGTTTATTTGCAGAACTAGCAAGTGCCTAGTGTATAGGCCCTGGCACAGAATACGATGTTTATTAATTAAATCACATTCAAATGTGAACATAAATGGTTAAGCACGTATATGGATATTTAATAAAGTGTATATTCACATGGAACAGATCCTTTTTGGAGAGATTGGCCTGTTAGTCTTTGCTTGCCTACCAGCTAACCTAACCTAACCTAACCTAACCTAACCTTGAATTTGTGTCTTTTGAATATGCAGTCTGGCTCCTTGGGAGGTGTGTGGGCCTCAGAACTGCAGGAAAGGAATCCTGAGCCAGGGCTTTCAGCTCTGTTACTTTTCCTTCTCTGGGCTCCTTGGGGATGGGGGAGGGGGAGTGTCCTTTTCAGGGCCCCTCCCTCCTTGCTTTTGTCTGAAGAGAAGGGCCCCGCCCCTTTCCCCCTAGGCCCAAGCTTTGTCCTCTGTGCTGGGGCCCTCATCTGCATCACAAAGTGGCCGTCTGTCCCTGTCTGGGTCTGTAGGGAAGTGTCTCCCTTTCTCAGACTAAAAGCTGGGGTAAGGGGGGGCGGGGAGAAGACTGTGCTGTTGTTAGGCTTTCAGGGGGATGGAATGGGAGAGAGGTTCCTGCTTGCTGCTGTCTTTCCTAGTTTGAAGATGAAGTGGGGGTGCGGGCTCCCCTGTTTTCCCAAAGCTTCTTTGGAGAGGATGGTGCTCTAAGGCTATGTCTGGTATGTAGTCGGGTTTCTGGGGAAGAGAAGGCTTTGAGGCTAGAGTGTCTGTCCCATCCCCCGTCATTTCTAACTAGCCCCCCAGCTCTAGGGGTTGTCTTTCTCCCAAGGCCCCAAATGATTATTCAGTCTGGGAGGGGAAGAAGGTGAATGCAATATAAGAACTTGGGGAGGGAAAGGATGTCTCTTACTGGCTACACCCACAACTGTGCATGTTTGTCTTGTGTAGTGTTTATAATTGTTTCTGGGCAATTACAGGTGTTTGTGTGCTGTGTGTGCTTGTGTGTTTTTGTGGTGTGTCTATGGATATGTTTGTTCATTCATTTCATATCAGTGTGTTGAATACTTCCTGTGTGTTTGCCAGACACTGGAGATTAAGCAGTGACCAAGGCAGATATAGTCCCTGCCTTTGAAGAAGTCAGTCTAGGGTAGTGAAGGATATGTATATGAGTGTAAATTGCCAAGGTCTAAGTGTGTGTTTGGATGTGTGTGATGGGAGTGTGTGTCTGTCTGTCCGTGAGCTTGTGTGCAATTTCTGTCCACCACTTTCTGAGGTAGGCAGCCAGGTGCTAGTAGATAGGTTTTCACTTCCCCATATAGCTGAGTTCTGAAGACCTTTTCCATCCAGGCTGGGCCTTCATTTCCCTGTCTGTAGAGTGGGACTGGGCTTGACAGGTGGTTAGAGGGAAACAGAGCAACTTAGCTCTGGGAAGCTACCCCTCCCATGAATGGTTCTGACCTCTTCCTGACCCCCAGCTGAGGATATGCCCCATCCCCCAAGCTTGTCTGACTGTGAAAGCAGAGGTCTGGTAATGGGAGGTTCTGGGCTGGTTTATCCCTCTCTTCTCTCACCTGGGCTGGTTCTCTACTGCCAAGAACAATAGTAGCATATTATTCCCTTTTTTTCTCTCTTCCCCCAAAGCTAGAAAATAAGACTGGAGGCAGCAGCCAGACTGGCAAAAGAGGGTAAAGTAGCTGGATCTGGCCCTACCCTATCCCTTTCCCAAGGGCCCCCCTCTGTCTTGAAATTTATCTCTGCTTCTGCTGTCTGGACTTTCTGTGTGGAAGGATCTGTGGGGCATGGAGAGAATCTTGTGTTCTTCCCGGAGCCAGTATCTCTTCTCCAGCATTCTAATTGCCACCTCTTCCTCCCAAACCTGTTAGTTCTTTCTTTTTTTTTTTGAGACGGAGTCTCGCTCTGTCGTCCAGGCTGGAGTGCAGTGGCCGGATCTCAGCTCACTGCAAGCTCCGCCTCCCGGGTTCACGCCATTCTCCTGCCTCAGCCTCCCAAGTAGCTGGGACTACAGGCGCCCGCCACCGCGCCCGGCTAGTTTTTTGTATTTTTTAGTAGAGATGGGGTTTCACCGTGTTAGCCAGGATGGTCTCGATCTCCTGACCTCGTGATCCGCCCGTCTCGGCCTCCCAAAGTGCTGGGATTACAGGCTTGAGCCACCACGCCCGGCCAGTTCTTTCTTTATTCAAGCTTTTTTTTTTTTTTTTTTTTAATCATTGCCTCCCCAATTGCCGCTTTGTTTCTTCCTGTCTGCCCCACCCATTAACTCCAGCCTTCTCTCCTTCGCCTTACCTTTTTCTATTGTGACCTCCAGCTCTGTCCTGTTCTCCAGCCCCCTTTCTCTTTTCCTTAGTCTCCAAACTATCCTTTGAGCCTTTTCTCCTTTTCCCTCTCTCCAACTCTCGCCATTCAGTTGCCCTAATCCTGCCTCAAACACTGACCCTGCCCTCCCTAACCTGGCCTTCTCTGGATCTTCTTCCTGCCCACCTATAAAGGAACATAAAGGTTATGCCATTTTGTATTCAGCATGGTGATGAATGGAGTGAGCATCTGGCTGGCAGAGAATAGAAATTCTTGGTCTGCTAGATACCTGGTGAAGGCAAGTGTCTTACTCTAGTAGAAGAAAGAAAGGGTTCTGTTACTAGGAGCCAGATTTAGTCTCTCTGCTTAACATGCAATAGGAACTTATTATATATGAACTTAATGAATTTAAAGTAGACAATAAGGATAATTTTCCTAACTGCAGAGAGATTTAAAAAAAACAAAAAACAAAAACAAAAACACAGATGAGCTTGAGATGTCCCCTGGAAGCCCTCGGCTGGGTTGGGTATCAGGAAAGAGGCATTCTCTATACTCTCATGTTCCTGTTCTGGGAGGCCTTGTTCCTTCTCTGATAAGAGTAGTTAGGAGATTTCCAGACTTTACCCTCACCAGCCTCTTTGTCTCGTAGCTGCGGGCGCTTACCTGCCCCCCCTGCAGCAGGTGTTCCAGGCACCTCGCCGGCCTGGCATTGGCACTGTGGGGAAACCAATCAAGCTCCTGGCCAATTACTTTGAGGTGGACATCCCTAAGATCGACGTGTACCACTACGAGGTGGACATCAAGCCGGATAAGTGTCCCCGTAGAGTCAACCGGTAAGTGATGCACACCTAAGCTACCAAATCTGAAAGACACCAACCTTGAAAGAGGGGCCAGAAAGGTAAAAGAAAAACCAGTAGAGGGTAGTATCACCAAATCTAAGGAAGTTTTTGAGAAGGAGATGCCAAGTAGGATAAATGCTGAAAAATAGTCCAATTGGACTTCACTATTAGAAGATTATTAGTGACGGCCGGGCGCGGTGGCTCAAGCCTGTAATCCCAGCACTTTGGGAGGCCGAGGCGGGTGGATCACGAGGTCAGGAGATCGAGACCATCCTGGCTAACACGGTGAAACCCCGTCTCTACTAAAAATACAAAAAACTAGCCGGGCGAGGTGGCGGGCGCCTGTAGTCCCAGCTACTCGGAGGCTGAGGCAGGAGAATGGCGTGAACCTGGGAGGCGGAGCTTGCAGTGAGCCGAGATCGCGCCACTGCACTCCAGCCTGGGTGACACAGCGCGAGACTCCGTCTCAAAAAAAAAAAAAAAAAGAAGAAGATTATTAGTGACTTTTGGCAGAGCAATTTCAGCAGAAAGTAGTTGAGCTAGTTAATCTAACTATATTGAGTTAAGAAATAAGTACAGTTCCTACTACATTTCAATATTAGTTGAATGAATAAAGAGTTTTAAAGAATGAGATATGGGTATGTTTACAGATTAAGGAGAAGGAGGTAGTAAAGATGAAGTTAAAAGTTTGGGATAGAGGGGAGAAATTAATGGGATGTCCTTGATGAGGCCGAAGGACATTGTAGGATGCACAGTTGGAGGGATTAGCTCTATTTAGAGGAAGTGATATTTCCTTTTTTTTTGATGTGGAGTTTTGCTCTTGTTGCGCAGGCTGGAGTGCAATGGCGCTATTTTAGCTCAATGCAAACTCCGTCTCCCGGTTTAAGCGATTCTCCTGGCTCAGCCTCCTGAGTAGCTGGGGTTACAGGCATCTGTCAACATGCCCGGCTATTTTTTTTGTATTTTTAGTAGGGACGGGTTTCACCATGTTGGCCAGGCTGGTCTTGAACTCCTGACCCCAGGTGATCTGCCCGCTTCGGCTTCCCAAAGTGCTGGGATTACAGGCGTGAGCCACCGTGCCTGGCCTCTGCAATATTTCTTTAATTAATTAATTTTATTATTATTTGAAAACTATATGTATAATATAAAAAAATTCAGATATCACAGAAAGATAGTAGTGAAAAATGTCTCCTTACTGTCCTGGTCTCTAGTCCCCCAGTACCATTAATTGTTACCTTTTTTTTTTTTTTTTTTTTTTTTTTTTTGAGACAGAGCCTCCTTCAGGCTCTGTCAGGCTGGTGTGCAGTGGCACCATCTCAGATCACTGCACTCTCTGCCTCCTAGGTTCAGGCAGTTCTCGTGCCTCTGCCTCCCAAGTAGCTGGGATGACAGGCAAATGATTCTCCTGCCTCAGCCTCCTGAGTAGCTGGGACTATAGGTGCCCCCCATCACATAATTTATTGGTGTTTTTAGTAGAGACAGAGTTTCACCATGTTGGCCAGGCTGGTTTCAAACTCCTGACCTCAAGTGATCTGCCTACCTATGCCTCCCAAAGTATTGGGACTACAGGCGTGAGCCACCATACCTGACCAATTGTTACCATTCTGTTTTTTTTGAGACGGAGTTTCACTCTGTCATCCAGGCCAGAGTGCAGTGGCGTGATCTCAACTCACTGCAACCTCTGCCTCCCGGGTTCAAGCGATTTTCCTGCCTCAGCCTCCTGAGTAGCTGGGATTACAGGCACCTGCCACCATGCCTGGCTAATTTTTAAATTTTTAGTAGAGACAGGGTTTCACTATGTTGGCTGGGCTGGTCTCAAACTCCTGACCTCAAGCAGTCCGCCCGCCTCAGCCTTCCAAAGTACTGGGATTACAGGCATGAGCCACCGTGCCCGGCCAATTGTTACCATTCTTGAATATGCTTCCGTATACTATTCTACACATGTGCAGGCATATATGCACATATAACATTTTTAAACACCCAAAACAGGGTTCTTTATACATTGTTCTGTACTTTGCATTTTTCCACTGAACAATATATTTTTAAGGTATTACATACCAGCACATATGGATCTGCCTCATTCTTTTGCATAGGTTGAGTGGCTGTGATATAACTTATATAATAAATCTATTGAGGAACATTTGAGTCTAAATTCTGCTACAAAAATGAAACTTGAATATTATTATATATAGATTCATTTTTGCACTCAAATATGAGTGTATTTGTAGGATAAATTGCTAGGAGTGGGACTGTCGGCCTAATACATTTCAGAGTTTTCAGATATTGCAACTTGTTTTTAAAGGTAAGTTGTACCAACTATACTCCCATCAATAAGGCATCAGAGTGTCTCTTCCTATACCTGCACCAATTTGATATTTGAGATTTTTTTGATCTTTGGCATCCTGATCTTGGTCTAATTTTAAATTGTATTTTTCTAATAAGTGAAGTTGAATATATTTTCATATGTTTAAAAATAATACATGGAAGGGTCATTTTGAGTGTAAGAGGAAAGGAGAAAAATTGATGCACGCACATATTAATATGTTTGTGTATATGTCTGGTAACTCGAGGGTGGCCTTGTGTACTATCCTCTGCCTTTTTTAAAGATATTAGAGCTGCTTCCTGATAGGAGACAGGAATGGGTTCTGGAGTTACAGGCTAGTAGAGAAAGTTCTACATAGTCTACATAGAGTAGGAGGGATGGAAGTAATCAGGGACATGAAAAAGATTGCTAGGCAGCACTGAAGCCTAATTGGGATTGAAACCATATGATCACAGTTGCTTCTAATGTACCATTTGTGTTATCCAGTAGTATTCAAGAACTTTGATTTAGAAAGTGTGAAGGTCAGTTGGTTAGATAAACTGGAATTTTGAAGGAATAATGGACACCGTGGGGTCTAAGTTTCAGAGGACAGGAAGTAAGAGATGGTAATGGAGAAAAAACAGGGTGGTGAGACTAAGTGCTTCAGAGAGATGGAAGAGATGAGATTTTTCTTCCACAGTTTATTCTTATTCCAGTTCACATCTCTTCTACCTTTTTTGCTTATCAGATCTGGGATTCGAGATTGGAGCAGCCTAGATTCTGTTCCTGATTTGTTTTTTGTTTTGTTTTAATTTTTTTTGAGACAAGATCTGGCTCTGTCGCCCAGACTGGAGTGCAGTGACATGATCTCAGCTCACTGCAACCTCTGCCTCTCAGGCTCAAGTGATCCTCCCACTTCAGCCTCCTGAGTAGCTGGGGCTATAGGCACACACCACCATGCCTGACTAATTTTTGCATTTTTTGTAGAGACGGAATTTCTCTGTGTTGCCCAGGCTGGTCTCAACCTCGGGAGCTCAGGCGAAAGTGCTGGGATTAAAGGCATGATCCACTGCACCTGGCTGTTCTTTTTTTTTTCTTCTTTTTGAGACAGGCTCTTACTGTGTTCCCCAGTCTGGAGTGCAGTGGTGTAATTATAGCTCACTGTAACCCCAAACTCCCAGCCTCAGGTGATCCTCCTGTCTCAACCTCCCAAGCAACTGGGATTATAGGCACATGCTACCATACCCAGCTAACTAAAAAAAAAATTTTTTTTTTTTTTTTTTTTGTAGAAAATGGGGTCTCACTCTGTTGCCTAAGCTAGCCTTGAGCTCCTAGGCTCAAGTGATCCTCCTGCCTCGGCTGCCCAAAGTACTGGGATTACAGGTGTCAGCCACCATACCTAGCCCTACTCCTGATTCTTGATAGACCCTGGAGTCAAGCTTTTCTCCCTTTAGCCTCCCCCTCTTCTCAGAAGGCACTCACACCACTCTTTCAGGTCTGTTAGAGCCTTGGTGGTCTGAGGACCAGCAGTGTCACTTGGGAGCATGTTAGAAATGCAGAATTTCAGGCTTCACTCTAGACCTGCTGAATCTGAAGCTACATTTTAATAAAATCTCCATGTGATTCATAGGAAAGTTAAAGTTTGAGAAGCACTGTCATAGGGTAGATGTTAGGAGTGAGTATAATAGATGGGACATTGCCTGGACTTTGAATTACTTCCAAAAGCTTGAAGTGGTGGTAGTCTCTCAGCTTCCACAGGCCACTCCTATCCCCCACAGGGAAGTGGTGGAATACATGGTCCAGCATTTCAAGCCTCAGATCTTTGGTGATCGCAAGCCTGTGTATGATGGAAAGAAGAACATTTACACTGTCACAGCACTGCCCATTGGCAACGAACGGGTAAGGTTGGGAGTCAGGCTAGGCCTGTGTCAGGGGTCTGGGGTAGAACCAAGCTCGTGTAAGCCTCTTTGGAGTCTGGTGATCCAGAGATCCTTTTCATCTTTTGTGCTGAGAAAGTATGTTTTAGGGTGAGGGGTGGGTAGGTGCTGATGTTTATTTAGTCTCATGTGCCTGTCCGTGTCCTAAACAGATTGAGATTAGACTTAAAATAGACCTAAAGGACTTCCTGCTAGGCTGAGAGGTAGTTGAGAGGAAGAGAAGCACTGAGCCAAGGTGGCTAGAACCTAAGGGGCTGGACTTACTTTGGGGTCTTCATTATGAGCCCCTGTCAACTTGAGAAACATATTCTCAGCAAATCCATGGAGCTGGGGGTCATTCTCGTAGAGCAATGGCAATCCTTCACTCCTTTCTCTCACCCTCCTGAAGGTCGACTTTGAGGTGACAATCCCTGGGGAAGGGAAGGATCGAATCTTTAAGGTCTCCATCAAGTGGCTAGCCATTGTGAGCTGGCGAATGCTGCATGAGGCCCTGGTCAGCGGCCAGATCCCTGTTCCCCTGGAGTCTGTGCAAGCCCTGGATGTGGCCATGAGGCACCTGGCATCCATGAGGTATTGGGTGTAGTTAGTATCTGGGCTACTAGTGTTGGCAGAACTGCTGTCAGGGGAGGAGGGGGAGCACATATTAAGGTCCCACAGTGTGCCATTCAAAAAAAATTTATTTGAAGCCCTACCACTTGCCAGGCAAGTGTGTATTTATATTTAGATGGTTTAAAGCCCTGGCCCTGAACTTCTTAGATATCTTTGGGCCTCATCCCATCTGTCCCTGCAGGGCAGAGAGAAGGTAGAAACTTGCACAAGGTCAGTCATACAACTAGTAAAGCATCAGAGCTGGCATTAAAGCCCCGGTGTCCTGCCTTTCAGGCCAGGGCTCCTCCGTGCCCAGGATGCCTCACAGGGTGGGGGCCTGTGCCCGAGGGACCAGTTCTCTGCCTGTCCCTGCCAGGTACACCCCTGTGGGCCGCTCCTTCTTCTCACCGCCTGAGGGCTACTACCACCCGCTGGGGGGTGGGCGCGAGGTCTGGTTCGGCTTTCACCAGTCTGTGCGCCCTGCCATGTGGAAGATGATGCTCAACATTGATGGTGAGTGGGGAGAGCTATGGAGCTAGGGGCACCCCAAGTCCAGTGACCACACTCCCAGCCTCATCCCTCCCAGCTCTGCAACCACACTCCTAGTCTAATTCCTACAGCCCTGGCTCCCCCTTCCCCCATCCCAATGCCCTATAAGGAAGAGGGTATAAATTGCTATACCTCCATGTATTGTGGAAGACAGAACCTGAGCTGAGCTATCTTTACCCTGTCCCCACAGTCTCAGCCACTGCCTTCTATAAGGCACAGCCAGTGATTGAGTTCATGTGTGAGGTGCTGGACATCAGGAACATAGATGAGCAGCCCAAGCCCCTCACGGACTCTCAGCGCGTTCGCTTCACCAAGGAGATCAAGGGTGAGGACCCAACAGGAGGGGAAGGGAAACAGCTCCACTTGAGCCCTAAGAGGAAATCCCCTTGGGGTATGCTCAGGGGAGAAGCCAAGGCTGGGCACCAGAGCAACCTATTTCAGCCCTGACAAGCAGTGTGTGTATCTCAGGCCTGAAGGTGGAAGTCACCCACTGTGGACAGATGAAGAGGAAATACCGCGTGTGTAATGTTACCCGTCGCCCTGCTAGCCATCAGACGTAAGTTGGCAGGGGTGCTGAGTCATACTTTGTTGGTGGAGAAGGGCTGAGATTTAAAACTCACTATCTTTCCCTCCCTCCTTCCCCCACTGGCCTTGAGAATGAGCCTTGGGGACTGGCCCTGTTTTTGAAGATAAGCTGTGGGAATTTGGCATCCTTTCTCAATCTTCTCTGATCTGTTGATACTCTGCCTACCATTTTTACCTTCTTGATCTCCTTGCCTCTTTGGTCCTTTACTTTAGAGCAAGTGTGTTCTCTGATTCCTGTTAGGGTTAGGTAAATGTTAGAATCTCTCTCTAATTATTATTTCTCTTGAAAAAAGAAAGCTAGGCTCCTGGGTTCCTTGGGGAAGCTGTCATTGATTCCATTCCCATTCTTGACCTTAGGCTACACTATATTATGAGTGTCTACTCTGTGTTAGGCTTTATGCTCAATATTGGAAATAAATGAGTCAGATAGTATCCTGACTTTTGTGGAACTTGCCCTTCAAACCTTTAGCTTCTTTCTTGGAGCCCTGTATGTCCTGTTTTCCCATGAGTGGCGATGCTCAAAGAAGTTGGATAGGATGAAGCAAAGTCTGGGACTTCCTTCCTGCACATCATATTGGGGCCAAATAAAAAAGGAAAAAGTCTGGGACTTCCCATGGTTGTGGGTCTAGAGAAGTGGGACTGAATGCTGGGTTATGACACCCCCTTCCTTCCCTTCTTCTGAACAGATTCCCCTTACAGCTGGAGAGTGGACAGACTGTGGAGTGCACAGTGGCACAGTATTTCAAGCAGAAATATAACCTTCAGCTCAAGTATCCCCATCTGCCCTGCCTACAAGTTGGCCAGGAACAAAAGCATACCTACCTTCCCCTAGAGGTGAGAGGCTGGGGAATAGGCATTGTATATACCTGCATGCTGCTCATCAGGGGTCTCTTCTTTGAAGTTTGGAAAATTGACATTCTGAGAAGGTATGAGGTAGTTCTCCTGTGAAATAGAGGCCCTTTTCTTACCTGCTAAGTTGTTTCCTTATCCCCCATCCTACTCTCATGTTCTTTCAGGGCTGCCAGGCAGAGACAAGCTGAATTTACTGTTTAATAAGTAATTAGTTCGTACAGGACAGAGATTTTAGATACCCGCAGTCACTCATGTTCTCTTAATTTCTCTTTCCCTGTTGTTTAGAGCTGGGATCCTAAGTGACCTGAAGATATAAGTGTAGTTTATTCTACACAAACTGGTGATAAATATTACCTATAATGTAAATCATGTTTTTCCAATGATTAATGTGTTCATTTTGAAAAAGTTTTAGCCCCAAGATTTGTCATACTTTTATATAACAGTAGACCTTTGGAATTCTGCAACTGGAGAAGGAATAGTAACGCTAAGTTATAGAATACAAATACAGAATCACTGGGCTATATTTTGTTTGGTATATACTAGCCAAAATATTGAATGAGAAACTACTGCCTACTGCTTCATTGTCTCATCCAGTGCTACTCAAAAAGTGCGGTCGTGTGTACCAACAGGATAGGCATTACCTGAGAGCTTACTTAAAATGCAGATTTCAGGTTCCACCCATACCGACTGAATCAGAATCTTTTTTTTTTTTTTTTGAGACGGAATTTTGTTCTTGTTGCCCAGGCTGAAGTGTGATGGCATGATGTTGGCTCACCGCAACCTCCGCCTCCCGGGTTTCAGCGATTCTCCTGCCTCAGCCTCCTGAGTAGCTGGGATTACAGGCATGCGCCACCACACCCGGCTAATTTTATATTTTTAGTAGAGACGGGTTTTTCCATGTTGGTCAGGCTGGTCTCGAACTCCTGACCTCAGGTGATCTGCCCGCCATGGCCTCCCAAAGTGCTGGGGTTACAGACGTGAGCCACCACACCCAGCCAGAATCTGTCCTTTAACAAGGTCCAAAGGGGATGTACATTAACATTGGAGAGGCACTATACTAGACTACCCTCTTTTTCTTGTTTTTTTGAGACAGAATCTCACTGGAGTGCAGTGGCACCATCTCAGCTCACTGTAACCTCCTCTGCGTCCCAGGTTTAAGCAATTCTCATGCCTCAGCCTCCAGTAGCTAGGATTATAGGTGGCGCCACCGTGCCCAGATACGTTTTTTTGTATTTTTAGTACAGATGGGGTTTCACCATGTTGGCCACACTGGTCTCAAACTCCGGACCTCAAGTGATCTGCCTGCCTCGGCCTCCCAAAGTGCTGGATTACGGGCATGAGCTGCCATGCCTGGCCTACCCTCTTACTTTTATCCAACAGCAGAAGTCAGATAGCCCAGACCAAA
Source organism: Papio anubis (assembly GCF_008728515.1). NCBI lineage: Eukaryota > Metazoa > Chordata > Mammalia > Primates > Cercopithecidae > Papio > Papio anubis. The sequence goes on from NC_044976.1 coordinate 34,117,245, forward strand.
GCTCAAGTCTTCTGGTGAGCTTCTAGAATTTCAGAACTAACCTGAGGGAATTAGGCTGAAAGGAGAAGAGATCCCCAAAACCAAGAACTCTGACTTGGTTAATAGCTACTGATGCACATGAAGGCAACATGTTCTCTGAGGTATAAACAGAGGTTTTTAGGAACAATCTTAGCTAAGTAGACAGTAGCTGATATTTACTGTAAGCAGAGATTTGTTAGCAAACTAACATTATTTCTTTTTTTTTTTTTTTTTTTTTTGAGACGGAGTCTCACTCTGTCGCCCAGGCTGGAGTGCAGTGGCCGGATCTCAGCTCACTGCAAGCTCCGCCTCCCGGGTTTACGCCATTCTCCTGCCTCAGCCTCCCAAGTAGCTGGGACTACAGGCGCCCGCCACCTCGCCCAGCTAGTTTTTTGTATTTTTTTTAGTAGAGACGGGGTTTCACCGGATTAGCCAGGATGGTCTCGATCTCCTGACCTTGTGATCCGCCCGTCTCGGCCTCCCAAAGTGCTGGGATTACAGGCTTGAGCCACTGCGCCCAGCCAAACTAACATTATTTCTATTTAAACAATGGTTTTCAAGGTGTATAATTTATGTTATGACTTAGACCTTGAATTCTATTGTCGCTTATTTAACATATATTTATTGAGCTCCTACTATGTGTCATATACTCTTAGGTGCTAGGAACATGGAGATTAACAAGACAGACAAGGTCCCAGCTGTTGTGGAGCTTACATTCTAGAAGGGGGAGATAGACAACAAATTGATAAACACATAAGATAGTTTCAGATGGTGATAAGGTGCTATAAGAGTAATAAAATAGGTTAAGGGGATAGAAGTAAGGGAGGAAGAGGGTAGAGAGCTATTTTAGTTGTTAGGGAAGTCCTCTCTTAGGAGACATTTGAGCTAAGTCCCAAATTATGACACAGAATCAACCTTATAACAACCTGAGAGAAGAGCCTTCCAGGCAGGAGGAAGTACAAAGGTTCTAAAGCAGAAGAGAATTTGGATCTTTTTGAGGGATAGACAAAAGGTTATGGTGGCTAGAATGTATTGTGTGAGGGGAAAAGTAGTAGGAGATGATTCTGTAGAGGGCCAAATCCTATAGCCTGTTGAAACCACGTGGCATTTTATTATTGTTTTTTGGAATAGCTTTATCCAGATCGGCTGTGATGGCTCATACCTGTAATCCCAGCACTTTGGGAGGTCAAGGCAAGAGGATCGCTTGACTGCAGTTGTAGTGTGCACCTGTGGTTCCAGCTACTTGGGAGGCTGAGGTGGAAGCATTGCTTGAACCCAGTGAGCTGTGATTGTGCCACTGGATTCTAGCCTGGGCAACAGAGACCCTGTCTCAAAAAATATATATATAAAAAAAAAACAGTTGTATCAAGATACAATTCATATACCATAAAATTCACCATTTTAAAATGATTAGGTAGTTTTAGTATATTCACAGAATTGTACAACAACTATCACCACTATTTGATTCCAGAACATGTCACTCCTAAAAGAAAGCCTATATTGCTTAGCAGTTACTGACCATTCCTTCTCTCCCCAACAGCCTGTAGTAACCACTAATCTACTTTCAGTCTCTGGATATACCTATTTTGGACATATCATATATGTGAAATAATACAATATGTGTCCTGTTATGACTGACTTCTATCATTTAGCGTAATATTTTCAAGGTTTATCCTCTTTCCATCAGATGGATATGTCATATTTTGTTAATTCATTTATCAGTTAATGGACGTTTGAATTGTTTCTATTTTTTGGGTATCATGAATAATGCTGCTGTGAATATTGTTGTACACATTTTTGTGTGAACGTAAGTTTTTATTTCTCTGGAGTATACACCTAAGAGTGATATAATATATAACAATGTTTAACATCTTTTTTTTTTTTTGAGATGGAATCTCGCTCTGTCACCTAGGCTGGAGTGCAGTGGCGTGATCTCGGCTCACTGCAAGCTCTGCATCTCAGGTTCACACCATTCTTCTGCCTCAGTCTCCCGAGTAACTGGGACTACAGGTGCCCATCACCACGCCCGGCTATTTTTTTGTATTTTTAGTAGAGACAGGGTTTCACTGTGTTAGCCAGGATGGCCTCGATCTCCTGACCTCGTGATCCACCTGTCTCAGCCTCCCAAAGTGCTGGGATTACAGGCGTGATTCACCGCGCCCAACCAATGTTTAACATCTTGATGAGCTACCTGATTGTTTCCCAAAGTGGCTATGATATTTTACAATCCCATCAGTAATGAATGATAGTTCTAATTTCTGGCCAGGTAGGATTTTATTCTAATTATAATATGAATCCGTTAGAAAATTTTAAGTAGAAGAACAGTATGGATTATTGCTGTTCTAGTTTCTGGTTGTGAAGATCCAACTAGAAACTAGAAGTAGTACCTCCAGTCCACCTCTGTATCTTCCTCGAATAGTTATGTAGGTCAGTGAGTGTCCACAAAATCATTTGTTCATGTTCAAATCACAGTTCATTCCTTCTTCCGTCTTCTCTTTTTCAAATTGTGGTAAAATATGCATAATATAAAATTCACCATTTTAACCATTTTTAAGTATACAGTTCTGTGGCATTAAATAGATTCACGCAGTTGTACAACGATCACCATGACCAATCTCTAGAACTTTTTCATCATTCCAAACTGAAACTCTATACCCATTAAACGACAACTCCCTCCTTTTAACCCTTAGCAACCACCATTCTACTTTCTGTCTCTATGAATTTGACCACTGTAGGTACCGCAAATGAGTGGAATCATACAGTATTTGTCCTTTTTTGACTGGCATATTTCACTTAACACGATGTCTTCAAGGTTCATCCATGTTGTAGCATGTTAAGATTCCCTTCTATTTTAAGGCTGAATAATAGTCCGTTGTATGTATGTATCACGTTTTGTTTATTCATTCATCTGTCCATGGATACTTGGGTTGCTTCTTCCTTTTGGTTATTGTGAATAATGCTGCTGTGAACAGAGATGTACAAATACCTGTTGAAGTTCCTGTTTTTTTGAGTACATACTCAGAAGCAGAATTTCTGGTTTATATGGTAATTCTATGGTTAATTTTTTGAGAAATTGCCATACCGTTTTATAGTCGCACTAGCATTGTACAAGTGTTCTAATTTCACCACATCCCTGATTTTAATTCTGTATCTGTAACCACCTGTAAAGAATGCTACAACTTTAAGGCACCTTTAAGAGAACAATCTCACAAATTTCAATAATTTTGGATTTTCATTAAGTGAATTGACTATTTTGTTTATTTTCTGGAATATAGAGTATGAAGGCAGGTGACCTTGGGCTGGTTTTCCTTCCCATTGTTTACCATGAACTCTGGGAATTAGGACGAGAATTAGTATGTAAAGAATGTTGGCCCTCTGGGAGCGAGTTCCACATTTCATCTCATCTAAATCCTTACAACAACCTCATGAGACAGCTAGTGTATTTTTTTTCTCATGTTTGAGATTAAAGAAGATTCTCAGAGTAGTTAAGAGTCCTGTTTAAGGTAACATCCCCTAGAAATGGCAAAGCTGTACTTCAAACAGAAGGATTTCCAGACCTACTGGCTCTCTCAATTCTAGCAGCCTTCCTGTTCACAGCATCCTGGATATAGTATATTGGGGATTAGAAGTCTTGTATGTCACTAGACAGCTTTTTATGATCTCTATTGTTTTCTGTTGGGCCCAGAACAGATGAAGTAAATGGCAAGATGTTTCTCACACCAGCAGAGGACACTGTCAGCCAACAGAGACAGTGATAGCGGTGGTCTGGGGGCTCAGGAGTTTAGAGCCAACCCTAGTCCTGGTGGGTTGCTGGATGGAGCAACTACGTACCTGCCACCATGGAGAGCTGCCTTAGAAATCTAATTTGTGTATATTGAGTTTTTCAGTATTCAGAAGAGCTCTCTATATATGGTCCTTTGGTAAATAATATTCTGTGCTGCAACTTATTGTTTTCTGTGTTCCAGAACTATACTCAGTCCTTTAAGTGCTTTATTTAATCTTGAGACAACTCTGAGATTGTTACTATTATCCTCATTTAAAATATGAAGGTCAGGCGTGGTGGCTCACTCCTGTAATCCCGGGAGGCCAAGGTGGGTGGATCACCTGAGGTCAGGAGTTCAAGACCAGCCTGGCCAACATGGCAAAACCCCATCTCTACTAAAAATACAAAATTAGCCAGGCATGGTGGCATATGCCTGTAATCCCAGCTACTTGGAACGCTGAGGCAGGAGAATCGCTTGAACCTGGGAGGTGAAGGTTGCAGTGAGCTGAGATCGTGCCATTGCACAGCAGCCTGGGCAAGAAGAGCAAAACTCTGTCTCAAAAATAAATAAATAAATACATATATACATACATACATACATACAAGAATTAGCCAGATGTGGTGGCGGGTACCTGTGATCCCAGCTACTCGGGAGGCTAAGGAAGGAGAATTGCTTGAACCTGGGAGGCAGATGTCTCTGAGCCGAGATTGTGCCGCTGCATTCCAGCCTGGGCGACAGAGCAAGACTCCATCTCTTTTTTTTTCCATCCAAAAAAATAAATAAATAAATAAAATATGAGACCTGAGCCCAGATCTGGCGCTGGATCACAAGCTTTTAATCACAAAGTGGTTGAATTGCCTTTTTTTTTTTTTTTTTTCCTTTTTTTGAGATAGAGTCTCACTCTGTCACCCAGGCTGGGGTGCAGTGGCGTGATCTGGGCTCACTGCAACCTCCGCCTCCTGGTTCAAGCGATTCTCGTTCCTCAGCCTCCTCAGTAGCTGGGATTACAGGCACACGCCACCATGCCTGGCTAATTTTTGTAATTTTAGTAGAGATGGGTTGGCCAGGCTGGTCTTGAACTCCTGACTTCAAGTGATCTGCCCGCCTTGGCTTCTAAGGTGCTGGGATTACAGGCATGAGCCACCATGCCCAGCCTGAATTGCCTTTTACTTTGCACATGAATATTTTCTAACTTACCTATCAAGTGAAACTCAAGAGGAGAATACATGTATGCACAAAGGATTTTGCAGTTCCCTTCCCCATGGCTGACAGCCAAGGTATCTTTCCTTATTATGGGGCTCTGGATACAGGATGGACTGTACTCAAGCCAGAGCTACCTGTCCTTCTCGTTTCCTCAGGTCTGTAACATTGTGGCTGGGCAACGCTGTATTAAAAAGCTGACCGACAACCAGACTTCGACCATGATAAAGGCCACAGCTAGATCCGCTCCAGACAGACAGGAGGAGATCAGTCGCCTGGTCAGTGGGCCTACTCATTTGCTCAGTCATTGGGGCCATTGGTAGCATAAATGTTTTAATGCCCCAGCAGGACCTTCCTTCAGGAGAACCCAAGTCTAGATTTGTTGCCTAGGACTCTATACGGCTGCTCTTCTTTCTTATCGTATAGCTGCTTTGCTTTCTATCTCTTTTTCTCTCCTGTATTACTTTGCTGTGTTATCCTGTCACTTCCCTCATCTTCCACTTTCCCTCTCTTTTTAGGACTATTCTGTACTAACCCCAGCTTCTCCTTAGGGTTCTCTCCTTGATACCCAGAGGGTGAGCAGTATTGCCAAGCTCTTGCTCTCCTGAGATTGCTCTCTTTTGTCCTGCAGATGAAGAATGCCAGCTACAACTTAGATCCCTACATCCAGGAATTTGGGATCAAAGTGAAGGATGACATGACGGAGGTGACAGGGCGAGTGCTGCCGGCGCCCATCTTGCAGTACGGCGGCCGGGTGAGCAGGGTCAGGGCCAGACAACATCTCAGGGTATATGGGGGTGGTTGGTTTGTATAGCCAGGGGCTTTTGCTCCCCTACCCACCTGACTCTACTGAGGCTCACCTGGGCGCCCCCTCTGCCTATCCCCAGAACCGGGCCATTGCCACACCCAATCAGGGTGTCTGGGACATGCGGGGGAAACAGTTCTACAATGGGATTGAGATCAAAGTCTGGGCCATCGCCTGCTTCGCACCCCAAAAACAGTGTCGAGAAGAGGTGCTCAAGTAAGGAGGGTTCGGTGTAGGGGTGGAAGGGTGGGAAAGACCCTGGAGCTGCCTACCTTCCTGTAGTCCCCAGGGGCCGATACTGATCAGTAATGTGTTCTGTCTTAACTCTGCCTGCATTGTGCTTTCTGGCTCAAACTTCTACCAGTTCCTTTTCTATCGATCTGTGGTCAGGGGAAGTTAATAAGGAGCCATATCTATGTCAAAGATGATGATTTTAGGGCATGAATCTCCTAAGAGAGGCCTGAATTATTTTATTGTTATAATTATCATTGGTAATAAATAGTAGTAGTGATGACTGTAATGTTTACACCAAAATTGTACTTAAGTACCTAATTTTTATTCTCTCATTTCATCTTTACAGTGAGTAGGTGGTGATATGTCCATTTTCAGGAGACTGAGGCTCAAAAGAGGTTAAGTAACTTGTCCAAAGTTTGCACATCATCAGGAAGGTGTCAGAGTTGGAAGCAAATCAGATCTGAGCTTCAAAACTTGTGTTCCTAATTGGAAACAAAATAGAGCAGCTTGTTTAGCTGGTTGTCAGGGCCTCTGTGCCACCATAGCTGGGAGTAGATGGCACCAATGAGGAAAGTGTTTTAGCCAAATGACCAGGCAGTAATGGCTTGAGAAGTCAACAACCCCTCCTCTGGAGTCTTTTTTTTTTTTTTTTTTTTTTTTTGAGATAGAGTCTCACTCTGTAGCCCAGGCTGGATTGTAGTGGCGTGATCTCGGCTCACTGCTGCAAGCTCCATCTCCCGGGTTTACGCCATTCTCCTGCCTCAGCCTCCCGAGTAGCTGGGACCACAGGCGCCCGCCACCACGCCTGGCTTATTTTTTGTATTTTTAGTAGAGATGAAGTTTCAGTGTGTTAGCCAGGATTGTCTCGATCTCCTGGCCTTGTGATCTGCCTGCTTCGGCCTCCCAAAGTGCTGGGATTACAGGCATGAGCCACCACGCCCGGCCCTTTTTTTGTTTGTTTGTTTGTTTGTTTTATTGAGATAGGTTTAAAATGCCACAAAACTCACAGTTAGTTGTTTCCTACATATAGCATACAGTTAGTTGGTTATTGCCATGTTTTGAAGTGGTTGCTTCTCATAGTCTCTGGATCTGGAGTGGGATCAGCACACTGTAGGGATGAGGAAGAGTTGATGGAGCCGACCGTTTTGGCTAGGCAAGGGTAGTGGGGAAGTATGCTGTGATGAATTCAGCTGACCTTGGAGTCATGAGAATTCGTTCTTAGCTGGGGTGCAGTGGTGCGTGCCTGTAATCCTGGCTACTCAGAAGGCTGAGGCAGGAGGATCACTTCAGCCCAGGAGTTTGCTGGGCAATATAGATTCTATAAGTTCTAGGTCAGGCACGGTGGCTCCTTTCTGTAAACCCAGCAGTTTGGGAGGCTGAGGTGGGCAGATCACGAAGTCAGTAGTTTGAGACCAGCCTGGCCAATATGGTGAAACTCCGTCTCTACTAAAAATACAAAAATTAACCAGGCATAGTGGCACGTGCCTGTAGTCCCAGCTACTCAGGAGGCTGAGGCAGGAGAATTGCTTGAACCCAGGAGGTGGAGGTTGCAGTGAGCTAAGGTTGTGCCACTGCACTCCAACCTGGTGACAGAGTGAGACTCAGTCTCAAAAAAAAAAAAAAAAAGTTCTAACAGCTCCTGATAGAGCTGGGGACTATGGGACCTGCCCTTGCTCTTCTTCCCTTACCCCCTCACGGCTGCACAAACAACCATCATAATTGTGGTTCCTTGCAAATGGGTTCTTGTTTCCTTTCCTGAGTTCTTTTTTTTTTTTTTTTTTTTTGAAATGGAGTCTTGCCCTGTGGCCCAGGTACAGTGGCACGATCTCGGCTCACTGCAAGCTCCGTCTCCTGGGTTCATGCCAGACTCCTGCCTCAGCCTCCTGAGCAGCTGGGACCACAGGCACCCACCGCCATACCCAGCCAATTTTTTGTATTTTTAGTAGAGACGGGGTTTCACCGTGTTAGCCAAGATGGTCTTGATCTCCTGACCTCGTGATCTGCCCACCTCGGCCTCCCAGAGTTCTGGGATTACAGGTGTGAGCCACTGCGCCTGGCCTTTTTCTGAGTTCTTTAGCCCCTATTTAAGCCAGCCTGCTTGGCAGTATTGGAAAGGCTCCCAGCTTTTTGCCTTTGTGCCATAGTCTCTTCATAGTAGTTCTATTCTCTGTGTGCTCTTGTGTTTCTCCCATGTCCTTCCCTTGTCCATTTCTTTTGGGATAATCTATTGTTTTGGCCATTTTGGGGTATGAGCACCAATAAACCCAGAACCTCAAACTTGGAAGAGTTTATCAGACATTCCCTTCCCCCAGTGACACCTGGTTGTAAGGGGTAAGAATGTGGCTTTTTCATGTGGGTCATTAGTAGCCAGTTAAATCTGTGGTTCTGACTGGGCTAACGGTAAAGATTTCCAAGTCATCTATGGCAGTGGCTGAGATTGTCCAGTGAGAATGTACATAGTAAGTGGAGATTGAAGATATAACTTAGAGGAACTGGAAAATAAACAGAGCAAAGTCCCTAAGTGTGTATGGGGTGATGGGATCCAGAGCACTGAGAAAGGGCATCCTTTCCACTGAGAAAGTGGGAGAAGACATGAGGGTGCTATGGGGTTCGACAAACTAGTAGTTGGGGGATGATGGATGATAGAGTTCTAGATGCAACCCTCAATTTTTTTCTGGCTAAAGAGGCCCTATTACTTTAGCTATATCACCTTTAAGATAGGATTTTAGGACCTTCCTCATGTTAAACATCTCACAATAGTTTATGGCCCCCAGCACTGGACACAGTATTCCAAGTGTAGTCTGGTAGTAGAGAGAAGATTGGAAATACGTCTTTCCTTGAAGTTGAGACCCACTATTCATGAAATCTGATAACATACTGGCTTTTTAATAGCTACATTGCAGTTGTATACAGGGCAGAGAAATGGAAAACATACTATTAATGGTCAAAGCCCTAGCCGTTATTTATGTGAAACAGTGGTTAGGTAATGTTTTTTTATTCTAACATTCATTTTGAAAATAATTTTTTAAGATAAATATAGAGAATAACATGTATCCATCCAGTTTTGTCATATTTATCCTTTTTTAAATGTAAATATTACAGGTAAATTTGATGTTCCTTCATGTCCTCCACCCTAGTCCCATTCCTCCCTTCTTTTTTGTGACAGAGTCTCGCTCTTGCCCAGGCTGGAGTGCAGTGGCACAATCTTGGCTCACTACAGCCTCTGCCTCCTGTTTCATGCAATTCTCCTGCTTCAACCTCCTGAGTAGCTGGGATTACAGGCACTCACCACCATGCCCAGCTAGGTTTTTTTGTGTTTTTGGTAGAGACAGGGTTTCATCAGGTTGGCCAGGCTGGTCTCGAAGTCCTGACCTCAAGTAATCTGCCTACCCTGGCCTCCCAAAGTGCTGAGATTACAGGTGTGAGCCACTGTGCCGGCCCCATTCCTCCCTTCTGATGAAGCCACTGTTATGAATTATTGTAACTATCCTATTCAATTTATATACCTATATATAAATGATTTTAAATTTTGCATAATAGTATTTACCATATTTATTTTTCTTGTGTGTTTTTACTAAATATGTGAAAAAATACTTTCTCACAAAACTATCACATTGCTATTTATATGCTATATAATAATATCTCCTAAACAACTGCTTCCATGGTCGTCTTGTACATTGTTTTTAAATTTAAATGGAAGATTATCACAAATTAAATTTCCTGCTGCTTATTTCAGTTTTTGAGTATCTTTATTTAGCTTGATTTTTTTACTCTACTGCATGTGTGTCCTCTCTTCCAACTTTGTCTTCCTCTCCAGGGTAAAGCCCTAAAGCCAAAGGAAGGAAGCTTAATAATTGGCTCTTAGGTTTCAAAGAACCAGTTGGGAAGGAGGGAACTCATTTTTACTGAGCATCTCCTGTCCTCCCGTCACTGTTGGAACCTCTGCTTTGAGCAGAAAGGCCTTACACATGGGCGTCTGCCTATTTCTTTGGACATGTAATGGAGCACAGGAATCAGCTGCTTGAGTGGGGCAAGGTGGGAACCCTGAGAATTCCCATAGGTCCCTTTTCTGGGCTTCCTCATCTCCTTGCTTGTACCATCGAACACTTAGCAAGTACTCTCTTACCTTACTCAACTATAAATGTATTTTTTACATTAGCTATTATTGTGTATCATTCATGTTACAATCTCAGTGTTAGCTGGGTGCAGTGGCTCATGCCTGTAATTCCAGCACTTTGGGAGGCTGAGGTGGGAGGATCACTTGAGTCCAGGAACTTGAGACCAGCCTGGGCAACATAGTGAGATCCCATCTCTACTAAAAAGAAAAAAAGTTAGCCAGGCATGGTGGCATGCCTCTAGTCCTATCTACTCAGGAGGCTGAGATGGGATGATTGTTTTAGCCTGGCAGCTCGAGGCTTGAGTGAGCCCAGATTGTGCCATTGTACTCCATCCTGGATGACAGAGCACCCTGTCTCAAGAAAAAAAACCAAAAAACCAATCTCTCAGTGCCTCTTACAGTGCTAAACACCTAAGATGGATGGATTTTTGTCAGAAGAATTCAAGTGAGACTCACTGCCTCCTTTGTGACCATGCATGTGTACAGGAACTTCACAGACCAGCTGCGGAAGATTTCCAAGGATGCGGGGATGCCTATCCAGGGTCAGCCTTGTTTCTGCAAATATGCCCAGGGGGCAGACAGCGTGGAGCCTATGTTCCGGCATCTCAAGAACACCTACTCAGGGCTGCAGCTCATTATTGTCATCCTGCCAGGGAAGACGCCAGTGTATGGTACAGTTCTCTTGGGACAGTGATAATGGTGATAGGACTCTTCTCAGCGTAGCTCCCTGGGGTCTCCTGGGAAGGACTCAGTCTAGAGTCTTGGCTTTGACCAGAGCTGTTACTTAATGTCAGTGCTCCTCTTATAGGAGAAATAGCATGCCTGAGCCATTGAGTGATTCCAGAGCCTAATTATCTGCACACACTCCTTCCCAACAACATTTACTGGGGTCCTTTGTGTGCTGGTCCTTATGCCAGGCTAAGCTGGGCCAGGTACAGAGATGGGTTGGTCTAGATTCCTATCCTTAGGAGTGCGTTGTTTATCTGGACATTGTGCAGCACAACCAAGCAGAATAGGTGGTCCTGTTAGTATCGTGTTGCCTGGTAATTACTTGGACTTTTTGAGAGAGACTTGCTATCTCTCCTCTTTTCCTCTCATTTTTTAGAATAAGAATGACTATATAAATTTCTGTCACAGCACTTTTCTTTTATGCCATTTTCCGTCTCCATCTCTCCTGCTTCGAAGGAGTAAGAGTTCCTCTTACCTTGTTCAACTCCTCTGTGTTCTCTTTCCCAACCCATCCTGCTACCTTTGGGACTTCATACCTTTCAACCCTCAAATATATTCAGATCCGCCATCCTAATGCACATTACCACAAATTTGCCATCTCTTTTAGCTTTTGTCTTCCTGTTTCCTTCATTAAACTTTTTGAGGCCTGGTACAGTGGTTCACACCTGTAATTGTAGCACTTTGGAATGCCAAGGTGAGAGGATCACTTGTGCCCAGGAATTTGAGGCCACTCTGGGCAACAAAGCAAGACCTCATCTCTACGAAAAAATAAAGTTAGCCAGTCATGTTGTGCACCTGTGGCTCCAGCTACTTGGGAGTCTGAGGCTAGAGGATTTCTTGAACCCAAGAGGTTGAGGCTGCAGTGAGCCGCAATTGTGCCACTGTACTTCAGCTTGGGTAACGTAGTGATGAGACCTTGTCTCAAAACAAAACAAAAAAAAACCTTTTTGAATGAGTTCTCTGTATTCTCTGTGTCTCTTTCAGCCATCTTGCCTTCTGTCTACCTTTCTCCTAAATCTCTGCACAGGCTTGCCAATGACTTTTCTCAGTTGTCCTCTTGACTTCTGGATATTTTCTTCTATCTCTCCTTATTTATTTTTGTCATTACTAGGAATCCTTGGTGTTCTACAGGTTCCTGTTGTCTGCCTTCTCATTCTGCCTTTACATTTTATTAAAATTCCCATTCATTTCAGTTGCTTCAATCATCACCTATTATTATATGTGATTAAAATCTTGATTCAACCCTTGAACCCTCTGCAACTTCTGTCTGTCCCTTTGGCCTCTCTGCCTTTCTTCTTCAAGAGGTTATTGATCACCTATTATGTATGGAACACTGTGCAAGATCTGGATATATTGATGAATAAAACAGATATAGTGTCTGCTCTTAGAAAGTGTTTTATTGGACCATCTCTTCAGTAGTTTGTCCTCTCTATAAACCTTGTCTTTCCTACTTCTGTATTTGACATCACAGTTGCTTCTAAGTACCTTCATTCAAACTTTGGAGACAGTCTGTCCTTTTGCTTCACCTTCATTGTTCTTCTTCACATTTTTCTCAAGATAATACGCCCTGCTCTTGATCCACACTTCTCAACTGAGTTCTAACCTTCCTTTTTTTCTTTTTTTTGAGACAGAGTCTTGCTCTGTTGCCCAGGCTGGAGTGCAGTGGTGCCATCTCAGCTCACCGCAACCTCCGCCTCCCGGGTTCAAGTGATTCTCGTGCCTCAGCCTCGAAAGTAGCTGGGATTACAGGTGCGCACTACCACTCCTGGCTAATGTTTGTATTTTTAGTACAGATGGGGTTTCACCATGTTGGCCAGGCTGGTCTCGAACTCCTGACCTCAAGTGATCTGCCCGCCTCGGCCTCCCAAAGTGCTGGGATAACAGGCATGAGCCACCATGCCCTGCCTCAAGACTTTCTTGAATGGGTTCCAAGTAAGACTTTTTGTGACTCTACTATCAAAAATACCTTCATTGGTTACTATTAATTACTGCATAAAGGGTTTTAATGGACCTGATCTTAGTTTAATGTTTTCAGCTTTATCTTGCACTGTTCGCTTGCCACTCATACTGGAATGATTGCTGGTTCTGGAATTGTTGAAGAGAGCTGAATTTGAATTTAATCCTGGCTATACCAGTCAACTGGCTTGGACACATTACCTAACCGTTCTGAGCATCATGAATTAATTATATAAAAAGCAGAATCTAGCACAGTGCCTGGCATGTAGCTGACACTCTGAGTGCTCATTTCTTGTCTGTGGTTTTCAATCTCTGGTTTTGTTCACGTCATTTGCCTTTACTTGGAATATCTGTATCCTCTTCTTCTTGTCCCCCACCTTGCCCTTAAAATTCTCTCCATCCTTTAATACCCAGTTTAAATACTACTTATTTTTTATTCTTGACATTTCACCTGGAGAGTGAACTTGTCTCTTTCTGGATTCCTCTAGTGTATCAGACCACTGATCAGTTACTACCTTACTTGATACTTTGTTGTGGAGTGGATCCCATTCTGCTCTGAAATCTTTCCTCTCTATATACACACCTAAGGGAGTGCCTTTCACTGATATGATACTTAGTAATTAACTTATGGAGAGAAGTTGTTTGATCTTCAGTCCTTGTCTTTCTTGGGCCCTTGTATGGATGATAAGGATGCTTTTTAGGAGAACTTCCTTGAGAAAGTATTCATGTTTCTGATTTCCCTCCATTAAAGGGAAAATCCAGTGTTTTGGCTTGGGAATGGTACAGCATGCTTGGGAAAGGCAGTACTTACTCAGAATTTTCCCTTTCCTGGGCTCAATTATGTTACACTTCTCTCTAGCCTCAGATATTTTATTGGGACCTCGAGTTTCTTTCATTTACATGCAGTTCCTTGATTATATCACCTGGACAATCTGACTGGTACTCTTTTTCTGCTGGCTTAGTTCCTAGGCAATGGAGTCATTTGCCTAGGAACTAAGCCAGCAGAAAAGAGCAGCCGTCAGACTCTTCTAAAGACCCTTCACCATCCCTCCTGGGAAGCTGGGTAAAATGGCATCCTCCTTGTGATGGTCAAAGCAAGGTCCCATTGGCATTTGGTTGCCCTGAGAGTGTAGAAGGACAGTGTCACATTTGCCCTGTTCTGATCAGGTAGTATACCTATCCTGTCTTTAGTATATTTAATTGCTTCCTCTCCACTAAACTGATATTTTTTTTTAATGTAAACTTTTTATTAAATTGTATATATAGAAATCTTACATGTTCAGCTTAGTGATATTTCATAAAGTGTCACAGCAGCGTAACCAGCACCCAGTTCAGCAGCAGAACCTTACCACAGCCCCAGTCACTACAACCTCCTACCAGTGGTAACCACTATTCTGGCTTCTAATACCATAGGTTAGTTTTGCCTATATTTAAACTTTATATAAATAGAATCATATAGTATATACTTTTTTTGTGTCTGACTTCTTTCATGCAACATAAAGTTGTGGTTTGTTATAGTTTTTCCATCATATGAATATAACACAATTTCCATCTATTTATCCGTTCTGTTAATGTACATATTTGAATTGTTTCCAGTTTTTGACTATTGAAAATAATGCTTCAGGCTGGGTGCAGTGACTCATGCCTGTAATCCTAGCACTTTGGGAGGCCGAGGCAAGTGAATCACCTGAGGTGAGGAGTTTGATACAAGTCTGGCCAACATGGTGAAGCCCCGTCTCTACTAAAAATACAAAACATGAACTGGGTGTGGTGGCGGGTGCCTGTAATCCCAGCTACTCGGGAGGCTGAGGCAGGAGAATTGCTTGAACTCGGGAGGTGGAGATTGCAGTGAGCTGAGATTATGCCACTGCACTCCAGCCTGGGCAACAGAGGAAGACTCTGTCTCAAAAAAATAATAATGATAATAATAGTAATGCTTCAGTGAACACTCTTCTATGTGTCCTTTGAACATATATAACCATTTTTTCTTGAGAGTGTATCCAGGAGTGGATTTTAAGTATATCAGTTTATCCTTTCACCAGCAGTGTATAAGAGTTCTAGATAATGCCGGGCGCAGTGGCTCACGCCTGTAATCCCAGCACTTTGGGAGGCCAAGGCGGGCAGATCACGAAGTCGGGAGATCGAGACCAGCCTGGCTAACACGGTGAAACCCCATCTCTACTAAAAATGCAAAAAAATTAGCCGGGTGTGGCAGCGGGCGCCTGTAGTCCCAGATACTTGGGAGGCTGAGGCAGGAGAATGGTGTGAACCCGGGAGGCGGAGCTTGCAGTGAACCGAGATTGCGCCACTGCACTCCAGCCTGGGCGACTGAGCGAGACTCCATCTCAAAAAAAAAGAGTTCTAGATAGTTTATATCCTTACCAAACTTGGAATCCATCTCAAAAAAAAAAAAAAAAAAAAGAACAGGAATCCCGGGGTCATGAAGATACTATTTTTAAGTGTTTTTTTTTTAATGATTAAAAAAAAATCATTCATGTTTAGAATTAATCTATCTCTAAATGGAGCAAAAACTGTTGCTTTTCTTTTCCATGGCAGTGGTGCAGAGCTTAGACTCTTAGCTTCCTACCCACACTTGGATTCAGCAAATGTACCCAGGGTAAAAGCAACTGCTGAAGATAGCTCACCTCTGAGATTTTTTTTTTCTCCCTCTCTGGAATTTTACCCCCTCTAGTTCTTGTTTTCTCAGCATTCTCTGCTGCCTTTAAAAAGATGATTTTTATATTTTATCTGGCTTTTCTGAGTGCTATCTGTAGAACTGGCTTGCCACTATTCCATCTCTCTTGGAAGTAGATATGATCTTTTTAAACATGCTCAAATCTCTTCCACTGAAAGCATACCAAATTGTTGGTCAGTCCTACATTTTCTTCCTGATACCTTAGATCACCACAACAATTTTTGCCTCTGTACACTAATATTTTTTTTTAACCTTAATATCACTAATTCCAGAGGATATTTCTGGTCCTGATTTTACCTCATCTCTTAGACGCATTTCACTTTGTTGACCACTTGCTCCTTCTTGAAACACTCTCTTCCCTTGGCAGTCGTGATACAACATTATCTTGGTCTCCCTTCTAGCTTTCTGGATTTTTTGTCCTTTGCTGACTCATCTTCTTGTTCTGCCAATACTGGGAGTTCCTCAAGATTCAGATCTAAGTTGTCTTCTCTTTTTACTATGTTATCTTCCTTAGTGATCTCAAGATCATGCCTTCAACTACTCTCTGTACCTAATTATCACACAAATTTGCATCTCCATTTCAGACTACTCTTTTGAGCATTGAACCACGAGACCCATTCGCTTAGTTGATATCCTTACTGAGATGACCAAAAAACGACTTCAGACTCAAAATGTGTCACAAATAATTTATGGCCTATTTTTATTTTATTTTATTTTATTTTATTTTATTTTATTTTATTTCATTTATTTTTCCAAGACGGAATCTTACTCTGTCACCTAGGCTGGAGTGCAGTGGTGTGATCTTGTCTCACTGCAACCTCTGCCTCCCAAGTTCAAGCGAATCTCCTGCCTCAGTCTCCCAAGTAGCTGGGACTACAGGCATGTGCCACCACACCCAGCTATTTTTTTGTATTTTTAGTAGAGACGGGGTTTCATTGTGTTAGCCAGGATGGTCTCGATCTCCTGACCTCGTGATCCACCTGCCTCGTCCTCCCAAAGTGCTGGGATTACAGGCATGAGCCACCGCGCCCGGCCCTCATCCGTCTTGTTAATCTAAGCTACCCTTATATCCTCTAATAGGTCAGTCTAGTGACCACATTCTTTCTCTTACAACATGCTCCCCTTGCTCTTCTTTTTAGCTGCTATGGTCTTTCTGTTTCTCAGACACATCTTGCTATCTTCTAGCAGGGTGCATTTTTGCATGTTGTTCCCTCTGCCTAGAATGCTCTCTCTCAAACTCCCTCTCCTCTAAGTCCTTTGCTGTCCTCAGATTTCATTTCAATCATTACCTACTCAAGAATCCTTTCCTGACTAGGTTTTTATTTCTTATTTTATGCTGTCATTGTTCCATGAAGTTTTCTGTTGTGTCATTTATCAGTGTTGTAATTTTCACAGTTTTTAAAATTAGTCCCTATTTAGTAAGCACTATGAGAGCAGGGACCTTACGTGTTTCCTGTCATCATTGTGTTCGCTAGCACCTCATACACTGCCTGGCATCTAGTAGGCATTCAGTAAATGTTTGTTGAATGCACTAATCATTTCTCTCCCCGCCCATAGCTGAGGTGAAACGTGTTGGAGATACACTCTTGGGAATGGCTACACAGTGTGTGCAGGTGAAGAATGTGGTCAAGACCTCACCTCAGACTCTGTCCAACCTCTGCCTCAAGATCAATGTCAAACTTGGTGGCATTAACAACATCCTAGTCCCACACCAGCGGTATGAACTCTGTTGTCCACTTGCCCTTTTCAAGGTACCATGCTGGGAATTGATGAAGAGATAGGACCCTGGCCAGGCAGAGTGAATCAGACACAAGGGGGAGAAGAGCAGAGTGGGTATTGGATGGTGCCAGCTAGAGAAGACCCAACGCCTCACCATTTTGTTTTCTCTTCCTTGCTCAGCTCTGCCGTTTTTCAACAGCCAGTGATATTCCTGGGAGCAGATGTTACACACCCCCCAGCAGGGGATGGGAAAAAACCTTCTATCACAGCAGTGAGTGATATTCTCCAGCTGCCTCATAAAGTTCTCCTCTTCACTCTGAGTCCTCAAAACTGCCCATGATTTCCTTCCCTCAGCTCTGGCTCTTGACCCTTCATAAGATCTCCATTTAGCTCGCTATTCCCAATTCCCATTCCCTTGATATGTCATAAAGGTAGCTCTGTATGGTGTCTTTTTTCAGGGAGAGTAGTGAGAGTGTAGCCAGAGACTTGACTCATTCTGCATCACTCTTGCTCTGCATTTGAATGTCTCTCTCCCCATGCCTGCTTTTGGCATGTAGGAGAGGGACTGTATCTTCTCTGAAATCCCTTTAAAGGGAGTTACTTAGTTGATGGGACTATCCTTTCCTCTGCCCATCCTCACTGTGTAATAGATTAGATGTTTTTCCTATCTCTCTCCTGACTTTTCTGCTCTTTGTCTCCTAGGGGCTTCCAAATTGCTAGGGATCAGACTTCCTTTCCCACTTGTATTTCCTAAACCCTCACATTTCTGTAGGCACACTGGTCTTAACCTCAGTAAGTGCAGGGAAACCCTATAATACGCTTATCCCTGTTTTTCTTGTGGCCATCCCTCCTAGGCTTTGGCCACTGTCTCCTTTCTAAATGGCGTTTCTTCCATCAACCACAAGAACACTGTTACTATGGTCATGATTCCTGGGTAGATTAGCATTTGAATGGGAAAAAGGATAAACTTGGGACTGGAAGAGGCCATTGTTTGGTCTAGTAGTACTAAACCTTCACACGCTCCTCTGCAAAGGGTAGAGAAATCAATTTATCAAGTACCTACTGTGGGCTAGGCCCTGTGTAAGGTGCTTAATATGGACCGCAGTAGCACTGCAAGCAGGTGTTCTTATCAACATCTGAGAAGAGGAAAAAAGATCAGAGAGATTGAGTAACTTCTGCTTGTGTGATAGAATAGAGATTGAAACCAGGGCTCTTTGAATCCCAAGCCCTACTCATTCAGTTGCAGTTTTCTTGCTAAGAAGCCTTTCCACAAACCCATAGCCTGACAGTGAGGGTGAAGGTTCTAGGAGCTAATCCTTTTTCTCTGACTGTCAGGTGGTAGGCAGTATGGATGCCCACCCCAGCCGATACTGTGCTACTGTGCGGGTACAGCGACCACGCCAAGAGATCATTGAAGACTTGTCCTACATGGTGCGTGAGCTCCTCATCCAGTTCTACAAGTCCACCCGCTTCAAGCCTACCCGCATCATCTTCTACCGAGATGGGGTCCCTGAAGGCCAGCTACCCCAGGTAGGGCCCACAGTAGGTGGAGAAAACCTTCACATCATGGCTGGAAAGCTAGGTGCTACTACCTTTTCTAAGCTATTGGCACTGGGAGGTGTGTCACTTCTTCGGGAACTTTGCTAAATGGGGTAGACTTGGGGGCAAGGATGGCAACTGAGGGATGGAGTATACAAGCATCTGTAGATTTTTCTTCTCATAATAGAAGACTCTCAGTGCCTATTTAAGTAGTTGGTTCCTGTTGGAGACTGATTGTTTAGACCAGTGATTCTCAAATGCTAGCTTACATTAAGATCACCTGGAGGGCTTGTTAAAACAGTTTTAAGGGCTCTACCCTTAGAGTTTCTGATTCAATGAGTCTTGGATGAGGGCCAAGAATTTACAATACTGACAAGTTCTTAGGCAATGCTGATAGTCTGGAGATTGCATTTGAGGACTAATGCTGTTTTGACCTTCCTTCATAATACTCCTCCTATTCATTCTCACTGCCAGTCTTCTTTTTTTTTTTTTAACTTCTATCCTGAACTGGTATCCTTGACTACCGTTTAATAGTATTATAACTACTGTTCCAGTGAACTTCTTGTGTGCCATGAACTGTGCTAAGCACTTCACGTTTTTTGTGTGTGTGTGTGTGTGTGTGTTTTTTCCTAAATCTGAGAGGAAACATGTTTTATTTAATGCTTTACAGTAGTCCTATGGAATAATAGTGTATTTACATTTAACAGATGAGAAAACAGGCTTGGAAATGTTACATGATTCTTTAATGTCATCAAAGCTAATTAGGAGTGGAACTGGGATTCATACACATTGTTCTGATTCCATAGTTTATGCTCTTAACTGTTAGGCCCAGTTTCTTTTTTTCTTTTTTTTTTTTTTGGCGGGGACAGAGTCTCACTCTTGCCCAGGGTGGAGTGCAGTGGTATGATCTCAGCTCACTGCAGCCTCTGCCTCCTAGGCTGAAGTGATTCTCTTTTCTCAGCCTCCCAAGTAGCTGGGGCTACAGCTATGAGTCATCACATCCAGGTTATTTTTGTATTTTTAGTAGAGCTGGAGTTTCACCGTGTTGGCCAGGCTGGTCTCAAACTCCTGACCTCAAATGATCCACCCGCCTTGGCCTCCCAAAGTGCTGGAAATACAGGCGTGAGCCACGGTGCCTGGCCATTATCCCCAATTTCTAAGTCATCCAGTATTTTCTAAAATATCAGACACATTTATCATATTACATATCTGTTCAGAAATGTCTAGTGGCTTCACATAGCTTTGGGTTAAAATTCAAACTGCTTAGCAAAGCAATCAGCAGTTATTAAGCCCTACTAGGTTTTCTATGCTTTTGCTTAATTGTCTATCTTAGTCTTCATAACAGCTTTGTGAAGCAGGTCTTAGTAACATTAACAGATGTGGAGAAAATGAGACTTAGTGGAGTTTAATAACTTGCCCAATGTAATACAACTAGTTAAAGCTTGGATTTACGTCTAATTGATTCCAAAGTCTATCGTTCTGTACCATACAGTTTTGACCCTCTATATCTGACATCCATGGCCATAGGAAACTATTGCCTATGATTATTTACTTCTAGCTTTTCCTTTAGCTAGCCCATTTTCTAATAATCCTGCTTGCTTTGTAGGACTGAATTCACCTACTCTCTCTGCACCCATTATGGAGCTATATGTCTGCTCTTCTCTGGTGGTCCACAACCTGTCTGCTCTTGGAGCCCAAAAGAGAACTCTCATTAGCTGCCTGATCCTGAGTGAAACTAACTTTGGGCATTGTAATTTTAGTGATTTCTCTGTGAACCTTGGTTCTGTGTGTTGATATTAGGTCTCTTTATACACAAGAACCAGATGTTTGTTGTCTTCTGATGCCAAGCCTCCTGGCCAAGGTTTTATAGGAACATATTAAGTGAACTGAGTATAAGGCTGCTTTTGACAAGAAGGGCCTATCATCTCTAATTGTTGAGCATCAGCATATAAAGGGAGACTGAGCCAAAAGCTATATTACAAGTGGCAATTCCTTAGTTCAGAAGGGTATGAACTCAAGAGGAACTGTGTGTTTCTTTGTTTCCCTCTCCATTTTGTGCCTAGATACTCCACTATGAGCTACTGGCCATTCGTGATGCCTGCATCAAACTGGAAAAGGACTACCAGCCTGGGATCACTTATATTGTGGTGCAGAAACGCCATCACACCCGCCTTTTCTGTGCTGACAAGAACGAGCGAGTGAGTGAGGGCCTGACACTGAGACCTCCCGTCCCCTCCTTCTGTCTCCCTTATCTTAATAGAGAAGAAGCCCTTCAGATAAAGGCTGGGGATTTAGTCCTTGTCCTGTCCATCCTCCCTGGCCCCTTCCCTCCTCCTAGCTCTTGTGGTCCTTCCTCTACCACTGCCTTCACTAGTGTCCACCTCCTCCCCTCCTTCCCTTATACTTCCTTTCCCTCCTTCTAGCTCCCTGGCCTAGACCCCATATATAGACCAGCTCCCAGAGAAGGGAAAGGGAACTACCATTTATTGAACTCCTCCTATGTGCCAGATACTGTACAAGGCGTCTTCCTCACAGCAACCCTGTGAGGTAGGTATTATTATTATCTCCAGTTTAATCTCAGAAAGGTTAAATGACTTGCTAAGATCATACAGCTAATAGGACTTGAACATAGGTCTGTGTGACTTTAGAAGCATATTATTTAAAGATTCAGTACCCTCTGGGAATAGCAACTTTGGCTTTGTTCTTGGGATTTTGGTGAAGTCAGAGTAGAATTGAGCCAGGGTCCTAGTTAGGGCCTGGCAGGTCTTGGGATCTTGGTTGTTTGTCTCTATACAGATTGGGAAGAGTGGTAACATCCCAGCTGGGACCACAGTGGACACCAACATCACCCACCCATTTGAGTTTGACTTCTATCTGTGCAGCCATGCAGGCATCCAGGTAGCTGGGCTATATCTTGGGGTTCCAATGGGTCAAAGATGAATTGTTTATTCACATTGCCTCTACAATATATCAGTCATCACTGAATGACATCCAAATTATGTTCGTTTGTTTTGTTTTGTTTTATTTTGTTTTGAGGTGGAGTCTTGTTCTGTCCCCCAGGCTGGAGTGCAGTGGCACACTCTCAGCTAACTGCAAACTCTGCCTCCTGGGTTTAAGCGGTCTTCCTGCCTTCCCGCGTCAGCCTCCCGAGTAACTGGGATTACAAGCATGCGCCACCATGCCTAGCTAATTTTTTTTTTTTTTTTTTTTTTTTTTTTTTTTGAGACAAGAGATACAAGCTCTGTAAGCCAGGCTGCAGATGCAGTGGCTGATCTCGGCTCACTGCAAGCTCTGCCTCCCAGGTTCCGCCATTCTCCCTGCCTCAGCCTCCTGGTAGCTGGGACTACAGGCCCGCCACCGCCCGGCTAATTTTTTGTAGTTTTAGTAGAGATGGGGTTTCACCGTGTTATGGGATGGTCTCGATCTCCTGATCTAAGTGATCGCCAGCCTCAGCCTCCCAAAGTGCTGGGATTACAGGAAAAACCTCGCCCGGCTAATTTTTGTATTTTTAGTAGGGGTGGGGTTCACCATTTGCTTCACTGGTCTTGAACTCCTGACCTCAAGTGATCCACCCGCCTTGGCCTCCCAAAGTGCTGGGATTACAGGCATGAGCCATTGTTCCCGGCCAGGACTGCTCTCTTAATAAGCCCTGATACACTTGCAGGTTACCTTTAAGAAGAGTGCTTTATGACATTGGTAGTTTTGCGTCCGCCTGTTCATGGGTGAATTATCTACCCAGCCTTATTCTTTTTTTTTTTTTTTTTTTTTTTGAGGCCCAGGTCGCTCACGCTCTAGGCTGGAGCATAGTGGCGGATCTCAGCTCACTGCAAGCTCCGCCTCCCGGGTTTTCGCCATTCTCCTGCCTCAGCCTCCCGAGTAGCTGGGACTACAGGCATCGCCACCTCGCCCGGCCTAGTTTTTGTATTTTTTTTTTTTTAGTAGAGGCGAGGGGTTTCACTGTGTTAGCCAGGATGGTCTCGATCTCCTGACCTCGTGATCCGCCCGTCTCGGCCTCCCAAAGTGCTGGGATTACAGGCTTGAGCCACCGCGCCCGGCCCCCAGCCGTATTCTTAATAGTGATCCTGTTCCCCTATTATCAGCCATCTCCTCTGCTCAGCCTGGGACCCTCATCTTCCTATCTTCCCAGGGCACCAGCCGACCATCCCATTACTATGTTCTTTGGGATGACAACCGTTTCACAGCGGATGAGCTCCAGATCCTGACGTACCAGCTGTGCCACACTTACGTACGATGCACACGCTCTGTCTCTATCCCAGCACCTGCCTACTATGCCCGCCTGGTGGCTTTCCGGGCACGATACCACCTGGTGGACAAGGAGCATGACAGGTGAGATCTGGGATCAGGTTGGCCTCCTTTTTGCTTCAGCCTGTTGTGCCAGATCTTCTCAACTTTCCTTGGGTAGAAGGAAAGGAGTGCTGTCCAATTTGGTGTCATTGGGCTCCTCTGCCCAATCCTGGGTTGGGGTTTTCTCTTAAGTTGGTATGGGAATTGGCATCCCAGGGCTGGGTGAGGGAATTAGCAGCAGCTCAGTTCACCAGGAAGGACTTCTTTCATTTTTTCCTTTTCAGTGGAGAGGGGAGCCACATATCGGGGCAAAGCAATGGGCGGGACCCCCAGGCCCTGGCCAAAGCCGTGCAGGTTCATCAGGATACTCTGCGCACCATGTACTTCGCTTGAAGGCAGAACGCTGTTACCTCACTGGATAGAAGAAAGCTTTCCAAGCCCCAGGAGCTGTGCCACCCAAATCCAGAGGAAGCAAGGAGGAGGGAGGTGGGGTAGGGAGGAGTGTAGGACGCCTTGTTTCCTTCTGTAGAGGTGGTGTAAGAGTGGGGAACAGGGCCAGCAAGACAGACCACCAGCCAGAAATCTCTGATATCAACCTCATGTCCCCTACCCCTCACCCCATCTTGTCACATCTGGCCCTGACCCCAATGGACCAAAAGGGGCAGCACTGGTGCCCACCATACACACAGGTGTCTCATGTGACTCACAGTGCTAAAGACTCATGCTTGACAGCTTGGTAAGGTCAACTCTGTAGCCCTGCAGACAAAAGCTGGTTAGGTTTGGGTTTGATACTTTAGATGGGAAAGTGAGGGGCTTGAGAAAGTGGGTGGGAGGAGGGAAGGATTTTTTAGGAGCCTTAATCAGAAAAGGACTAGATTTGTTTAAGAAGAAAAATGAAACCAGACCCAGATCAATATTTTAGGATACTAGATGTTTTAATGGGTTCAGAATCCAGTTTGTAGGAAGATTTTTTAATGGTTTTGGTTGCTCCTCCCCCAGCTGCCATCCCCCCTTCCCCTTATTCCTCTCTGTCCACATTTTCTGCCCCACCTTACTTCTCCTCCCTGACAGACATCCAGCCCCTAGTAATACTTAAGGCACTATGGCACTTAGCTTTGAAGTGACACGACCCTGTCTTCCTTCCGCCCGCTGGTGGGTAACCAGTGCCTTCCCTGTAACGGTAATGCTGCAGAACTGCAACCTTTTGTACCTTTCTTTGGGGAATGGGGTGGGGGTGGGAGAGGAGGTAGATGGGGAAGAAGTACCCCAGACCCAACAAACCTCCAGCCAGAAAGCCAGCTATTTTGCATTTGAAGGAATTGACTTCCTCATTCATTGAGCTTTTTAAAAGATCACAACCTCAAGATGGTTAAAATCCATTGACATTTGCACTTTCAAACATGACAAGTCTCGGAGCTGCTGAGATGACTGGCCCCTGGCCTTTCCACTTATGCCTCCTTTTCTCCTTGTTCCTCCTACCTCCCACCCCACCCAGGTCTGGAGTTACTTTCATAGCATTTTTCACTCTTGGCTTCTTTTCTCCCTTGATGGTCAAGTCTCTTGTGTTTCAATATTTCTTAACTGGGGTGTCTTATAACAAAAAACTCTTAGGTCTAAAATGAGAAAAAAGAGAGAAAACAAAATGTTATTTTTATACCATAACTTGAGTGTATTGCCAAAATTTGGAAATCCTTCCCATGCCTGATGAGTTTATATCCCGGAAACATTGAGCCATCAGAATGAACTGTGTACCTGATTTGTTCTCTGACCTGGCTAGGTAGGGAGGGGGTGGTTATCACCCCAAGATGGGGTCCGGGCTCCATCCTTCCTCTGTGCAGATAATACCTTTCTCTTGCTGTAGCCTCCCTCCTCTGCACTGTCCTGCACTCTTTCTTGCAAGTGCATCTTTTTCCTTCCTCTGGACTGTCCTCTGACCCTTTGGCTCATCCTAGATTCCAGTGTGTCCTGTGGACAGGCTGGGGAATTTTGCTGCTCCCTATTGCTTCTGTTTACACAAATGAATTTTTCCTGGTTTCCCACTAGGGCATGTGAGTGGGTGGCATGAGCTTTTTTTCTTCTTTTTGTCTTGAGACATGGGGTTTGGCTGTCTTGCAGGACTGGAGAAGGTGGTGGTTCTAGCTTGGTCTCTGCTGGCCTTGAAGCAAGCATCCCCCCCTGCCCTTTTTCCTTGACTGTTCATTTTTTTCCTGCCCCACCGCTTGGGATGGGGAGTTGCAACTTCAGTGTGGAATTTCCTCTTTTTGAGGAGCCTGGGTTTGGATCTATCTGATCTGGTGATGAAGCCATGATTACTTTAGACCTAGCCCAGGCTTGGAGGCCAGCTGGAGGCAGGAGGGTCTAAATCCTGGCCTATAGAGTTAGAACTACCGTTTCCTCTCCTCAGCTGCCCTTGTATGACCCGGATTTGCTATGCAAAACAATCTGTCCCAGGTTCTGTTCTGGTTGGCTACATTGTTCAGCAACTCACAAAACGTAGCACAAACATTCATTATGGAGAAAGCATCAGGACTGTTGAGTAACTCCTCCTTTACTTTTTTCCTGCTGGCTACAGCATGGGGTGCCCTATAGGCACAAGCCCAGCTGAAGAACAGAATGGAGGGCTCTGGGAGGAGGCAGCTCACTGGAGAGCCTACATTCCTTACACAAGTGCCTAAAGAGAGTGATGCTAACACTCCATCTGCCCTGTCCATTGCCTTCATATACAGTCTACTTCGTGTTCTGTCACCCTTTGGGGAGGGGAGCTCTTCTGGGACAGTGGGCTCTGCATGTTCTCTACTTGGGTACATTTTGGGGCTAGGATCAGGGCACTATTCCTGGAGGGTCCAGTCATTCACCAGCATTTGCAAATGTCCATAGGGAGCAGGTGGCAGCCTCTACTCCCAGCAACAAGTTTGTGTTCTCTCCTTTTCTCTCTTTGCCTCACTCTCTCCAGTTGGTTATCAGCTGGGGCTTGAGCTTGAAATGCATTTTTAGCCCTTTGGCATGGCATATGCCATTCAAGAAATAAAAAAGCAAGAGAATCAGCTTTGGGCAATGACAAGAAATGACTTCTTACTCTGATTTTTTTGTAAAAAAATAATTTTTGAGACTTGAAAAATAACCCTGACCTTGAGGATTATTCTTGTTTGAAAGGTGGTGGATGCAGATGGAGAAGTGGTGTTGGCAGCAAGCTTTGGCTCATGTGGATTTGGTTTAAGTGGTGCTTCTTACCCAAGCTTCAAGGAAGTGCTTGGGGGACCCCCAGCCTCATCCTCTTAGATGGGTCTCTTGCTCCCTTTGTACCACTGTTTTGCCTTCCTTTTCCTCTTCTCTTTTTCCCTGGCTTCCTTTCCCTTTTCTACTATTCACTCTGCTTGCTTGCTGGCCGGCCTGCCTGCCTGCCTGCCTGCCTGCCTATGTGATAATGAAATCTCTGCATGGCTGCAATGATCCCACTGTTAGCTGGCAAGGTCAGGCTTAGCTCCTTGACTGCAGACGACCAAGAACCTGTTCCCCAAGCCCAGAGATGTTCACCTGGGCTGGACTGCCCTCAAGCTTATACTAGAGAAGAGCAACTGACCTGCCCAACTTGTGTGAAGTCAGGAGGGTTTCTGGCATTTTCCACACCTGTCCACTCCTTGGAGCTGGTTTCTCTCATTGCTTTTACTAAATCTGGTTCTTTTTCTCTTTACCTGGGGCCTGCCTTTTCTGAGATTGTCTTAGGGTTGAGCTACTTGGGTATCCTGGGCTTGAGTGTTAGGGGATGGACATAAGGGAAAGAGTGATGAGAAGAGAATGGAGAGAATTTGAATAAAAGGTGGGAAAGGAGAGAGCCCTGTTCTTTGATTGTTTATCCAGTCCAACCTGATCCATTAGGGATTGAGGTGCTACACTGGCCTCCAGGGATAAGCCTGGGGCTATTGTTGCTGGGAACTTATGCTTAACATAAAGCCGAAGAAGAAGGTACCTAGAATTTTGAAACTTCCCTAAAAAGCTCCTAATGCCCACCTGCTAGATAGCTTCTCTGTGGCCTCCTATTTAGCTAAGCAGCAGTGTTTTTGGATACTTCTCTTCTTCTGTTTGTGAATAAGGCCAGCACTCAAGATGGGCAGACAAGGGCACGCTATTAGCTGGCCCATAGGATATCTGTAAGGCTGGTGGGACAATTTTGGACCTGGAATCCTGTGAACTAACAAGGTTGGAAGTTTCTTCCCCTTCAGGGTAGAAAAATCATCTCAAACTAACCAAAAGGCAGTTTTGGAAACTACATTGGGGGAAGTTATTTTTATTTATATATGGGGCCTAGGCCAATCCAGGATGGTAGCTGGAATACCTTCCTTCTTAAAATCTGATCATGGCAGGGATATGCAGGGCACTTTTTACTATTTGGCCTTCTAAGCAGATTGGGAAGGAGGTATTTTCTGGTTTTCTCTTTCCTCCAACTTAATAGGACTTGCCTTCTCCCTGGGCAGGGAGAGAGGCTGGGTTGGTGCTCTCCCCTTACTCTACTCACACTGACTTAGAACCTCTGGCTGCTGTTTGGGCATCCAAGAAAGGGAGGGGAAGGAATGAGCTAAAAACAAAACAGAATGAGGTGGGAAAGGGAGATTTCCTTCTCTACAGAGGAAAATAGGAAACCCTCCAAGAATTGTGCAAGTAAAGACATTCGTCAAATGTACTGAGTCCCTTGGTGTAGTAGCAATAAGGAAAAATGAAATTACTTTCCTGTGCACACAGTCCAGCCTAATTGGTGTGTGATGTTGCACTTAGCAGCCATGTGGTGGGCATGTGTGACTACTCTGGGTTTCACTTTAGTTTCTAAACTTTTTATCCCTCTCAAGTCCAGCATGGATGGGGAAATGTCTCTGGATCCCCACAGCTGTGTACTTGTTTGCATTTGTTTCCCTTTGAGACTTGTGTTTGTGTCCTGCTTTGAGCTGTACCTTGTCCAGTCCATCGTGAAACTATCCCAGCAGCTGTAATGTACAGTTCCTTCTGAAGCAAGCAACAGCAGCAGCAGCAGCAGCAGCAGCAGCACAATTCTGTGTTTTATAAAGAACAGTGGCTTCTATTTCTGAAGTGCGGTCTTTCTCTTTTTTTCCTACCAGCAAAACAAACTTTTGGGACTGATTACATCTCTAATAGATTTTAGGTGAGAATAATACTGTAGATTGTTATGCAGGAATACTTCACAGGGCCTCCATTTATTCTTCATTCAACAAACATGCAAAGTACTGTGCCAGCAGTATTGTGGGGAGGGCAGGCACAATTCAAAATGAGGAAAATAGTGTCTGTCTCATTAAGGGAATTAAGTTTGGTGGGGGATATGACTAGCCAACTGGTCCCCTGGCATAGGAGAAAGATAATGAGGGAGTGGAATAAGACTATAGCAACGAATATAGGGAGGAAGGGACAGATTTGAGAGACAAGAGATAGAATTAGTAGGACTCGATGGCTGGTGGAAGACAAGAGTAGAGGTTAGCTCCCAGGTTTCTCCTTGAGCATAGGAGTGTGTTGGGACATTCTGCCAGTCAAGATGGGGGTGGCAGGGGGAGACTGTAGAAGGAAGGTGGGGAGTTTTTTGAAGAAAGACAATGTTGTGTAGACTGAGTTTTGAGGTTTTTTTGGGGCAATAAGGGTAAGGTGTCCAGTAAACACAGGTTGGTGCTCAGGTAAGACTAAAACTGCATTTATGGATATGGGAGTCATATAGATGGTAGTTAAAGCCATAGGCATGAACAAGTTAGCTTAGGAAAAGAGAAGAGAAACATAGTATACAACCCCCTAAGAAACTCAGTTTAAAGGATGGGGCAAGGAAGTAGATCTTAAGGTGACAGATCACTGGTAGAAAGCTTGTGGGTTTTTTGTTTCTTTGTTTAACCAGTTTAGTGAGGTAGGAGAAGAAATCAGAGTAGAAGTTTCATGAAGGGTGTGATTAACAACATGAACTGCTGCAGAGAAGGAGTTCTTTTTTTTCTGTGTGTTTTACCTTTCTGCTCCCCATCTGTTGGGGATCTTATAACTCTATGACCTACTTAGGTTATTCTCCAGTATTTCTTGAAAATGAGCATTGGAAAAACCAATTCTAAAATGGCTAAGACTAGGACTTTCAAGTTCCCCACAACTACCACCAATTAGGAGATAATTGTAAAAGAATAAACAAAACCTAATTTTGTTCCAGTGTACTAGATAATAGTAGAATACTATATTTATTTCCATAACTTGTCTTCTTTAGAGCCTGTGAACTCCTAGGAGCAGAAGCTATATTCTCTTCATTTTTGTCATCTCAGGGTCATGGCATATACCAACAGATCAGTATGTGCAAATAGAATTGAAATAGGCTAGTAGTCTGTAGTTTATGAGTATGGGCTGGGTGGGCAGCAGATCAAGAAGTGATAGGAGTACACAGGATGAACTCAGAATTCCTGAAATCTTTAGGTAAGCAGATACTTAACCAGATTATCATTGTCTTTTCCCACTCACCCCAAATTGGAGGTTTTATGGTTTTGTACTTTAAGCTGGTGGTATAATTGTCAAGCATGTAAATTCTGGCATTCTTCCTGGTACTGCTAGAGCATTGTTATTTCAATGCATGGGGGTAAGAAGGCTCAGAGAAGGATTCTGGCAGAGGGCCCAGTGAGAAATCATCAGTGGTAGCCAGTGTGTACATACGTTGACCTAGCATTCCTCTGGAGGCCAAGTGTTGTGAATTGGCCTGTGGCTATCACCTGGCAGACTCCCTTGGGAAAGAGCTAGCCAGCCCCATGCTTCTTTTCAGCAGCAAGGGTTAGGGAGGTTGGTTGAACTTGAAGAGCAGATTAGACATGGAGCAGATTTTGCCCAGTTGAAATAAGACATATATTTATGACCCCGAGTGAGGCAGAAATAAAGTACTTAGCAGGGGGAATGGGAGGATGATGATTATGGCAAATTTTGCTATAACCTTTAGTTTTAGAAA
Organism: Papio anubis; assembly: GCF_008728515.1. Lineage (NCBI taxonomy): Eukaryota > Metazoa > Chordata > Mammalia > Primates > Cercopithecidae > Papio > Papio anubis. Next base: position 34,147,284 of record NC_044976.1, read on the forward strand.
AGATTGATACTGAAAAGCCTTCAGGATTTGCCTGTGGTTGCTACTTAAGTTAAAAAAGACTGGGAGCCTGCATTGTCTGGTCCTGGAGCTCAAGGTTTTCAGTGAAGGCCTGTCCTGGCACCTCTGGGCATTCCTTTTCATTACTAGTTGAGCACCCTTCCTTCTGCTCTGTCAGTTGGCAGAATACTCTGGAGCACATTCTGGACTAGCAGTTGCCTTGGGGTAGTCAGCCTGGGTATTTGTTTGGTATCTCTTGGTGTAGCAGATCCCAGAATCTCACGGCAATTTGGATTTGGTGGCTAAAAGAAAGAGTTAGTGCAAGGAAAAGACTAGTTGGAAGTTCTGAGTCTGGGCCATCCTTAAGCTGCTGTCTACTGCTTGAATGGGAAGTAATGTTGAATTGGAAAATTAGCTCACCTTTTTTGTTCCTAGCTTTGCAGACATTTATTCCTCTGATGATAGGCTGAGAAATGCCTAGGCAGGCTTAGAAGGCACACAGAGCATGACAGAAGTACTCTGTCAAAGCAGCTGTGTCAAGAAGGAAGAGCTGGAAAAGTGGATATGCTGGGGAATTAGCCACATTTAGTTTTCCACTTACGCACAACTGCCTTCTCCAGTATATCATAGAAGGGTTTTTTAGGCCTTTGTGGCTTACCCTGCAGGAACATACTATCCTGTTGTTCTGGACTGTAGCACCTTCACCACCATCCTCTTGGCAATGGTTTTTTGTTTTGGGGTTTTTTTTTTTTTTTTTTTTTGACAAAGTATAATATTGAGGGACCTTTTTAGGGAGCCTTTGATCCTTTGTCCCCATTTTCCAAAGGCAGGGAACTTTCCTCTTAAAAGAGACAGTGGGAACTTTTAGCCAGGTTTTTGGAAAAGGCCTGTGAGCTATTAATGAGAGTGAGCTGCAAAAGGAGGAAGGGTTTGTTTGGGTGCTTTGAAGTACTTGGCTAGGTGTTTTCTACAGTATCTTATACAATTGCATCTTACAGCATCTTTACATGCAAAATAGTTTATCAGTTATCTTCAATTGCATATTACAAAATTCTGATTAAATTTTTCTTAAATAAGAAAACTATCATTTCATATGACAAGAAAGCCTAATTTAATGTTACTCCAAGGTTGGTTAATTCAGTGGCTCAGTGATAACACCAAAGAATTAGTTTCTTGAAATCTTTTTGGTCTGCCATCCTCCATGTTGTTTATCCTTACGCCAGTTCGCCTCATGGTCCCAAAATGGCTACTGTAATTCCGGGAAGGAAATGCTGACAGAACCATGCCTGGCAAAAGAGACAAATTTTTCCGTGTCCTTCTAAAGCAAGGAAGTCTTTTCCTGGAAGCTCCAGCATATCCGGCCTCATGGCTTTGCTAGAAATGGGTCATCTCACTCCTGTCATTGGCAAAGCAAGTAAGATCATCCATCATGAGTGGCTTAGATGAATGAATTATCCTTTGAGTCACGTAGACTAGAAAGTCCAGTCATGTCTACCAGCAAGAAAGGAGATAAGGGCTATTGGATAAGCAGCGTCTGGTCTCAAAGGTACTTCAACTTTTACAGATGAGAAACATGAATCTGAATGACTTTCCTAGGCTCACAGCAAGAGAGGGCCTTCAGTGTTAGCTGTGTCTGTCCCTAAAGCCCAAGTTTTATATTGTATCTTGCTACAGTGTAAAGTAACTTACTTTCTACCTTGTGGAAACTGATGGTCTAGGACAAGAGATTTGAACTCAGGTGCCCAGGTGACTCTAATCTTGGCCCATGTGAGAAGATTCTACTGAGTTGCTGTCCTCATCCAGTGATGTTTCTTGTCTCACACAAGAAGCCTAGGAGTAGAAAGTCCTAAGTGGAGTAGAATAATAGTGGCAGCAGGGAGGGAAGTGTGCACTGTGTGTCCCTGAGCCTGACTTACTGGGCAGGAACTTGGCGCTTAAAGTGGCAGCTGGCCACCCTGTCTTTCCTGCATGCACTGAGTATTTGGTAGCTGATTATGCCTTTCCTTAGTGACCAGTGATATTGATCATCTTTTCATGTGCTTACTTACTATCCCCGTATCTTTGTTGTTCACATCTTTTACCCATTGTATTTGTTGTTTTTGAGACAGTGTCTCACTCTGTCACCCAGGCTGGAGTGCAGTGGCACGATCACGGCTCACTGCAGTTTCTGCCTCCTGGTCTCAAGCAGTCCTCCCACCTCAGCCTTCTGAGTAGCTGGGCTTACAGGCATACACTGCCATGCCCAGCTAATTTTTTTAAAAAAAAATTTTTTTTGGTAGCAGTTCGGTCTCATTATTACTGCCCAGGCTGGCCTCTCTCAGCTTCAAGCTATCTTCCCGCCTCGGCCTTCCAAAGTGCCGGAATTACAGGCATAAGCCACTGGGCCCAGCCTCTTTTACCTGTTTCAAAATTGAGTTTTATTGAGTTGTAAGAGTTCTTTATTCATTTTAAACACAAGTCCATTGTTGGTTATATCTTTTACATCTATTTTTCCCAGTCTGGCTTGCCTTTTCATTTTGAAGAGCAAAAGTTTAAAATGTTGTGAATTTATTAAAGCTCCATTTGTTGCTTTTTTCTTTTCTAGTTTATACTTTTGTGTCATATTTTAGGAAATTTTGCACTGGGTATTTGATGGCTCCTGAGGAGGTTCAACTTTCAGAGGGCACTGATTTCTCTGCACCTGAAATTTTGTACTATTTCTGTATTTCTTTCTTCTCAGAACAACCAGTGTCACCAGGTATGAGGGCAGAGTTTTAGCTTGTTTGCTGAGCCCCATTCTTGAAGCTTATTTATTTATTCATCTATCTATCCATCCATCAATCCAACAAATATACTGAATGCTGCTATGTGCCAGGCACTGGCACTGTTCTAGGTACTGGGGCAATGGGAGTTAAGGTAATACCCAATGACCCTGCTCTGTACCCTTAAGAGCAGACTCACTTGGGGATGAGTTATCCAAAAATAGGGTGTACATGTAGTCAGGAGAGAGCCTCATACAGCTTTGCCTTTGGCAGAATCCTTCAAACCTCTTTGTCTTCCTACTTCTTGATATTACAAATCATGAGCCTTTCACATGCGTTCACTCTAAAGAGGTGGGTTCCTGGATAGCAGAAGTAGATAGAAAGGCATCATTGACATTTATTGAGATGGAGTGAATCAGAGGGTGTAAATTCTGCTCCGTCAATGTCGAAAAAGACTAGCCGATCTCAAGGGTTCATCACTGTCACCATGTCTATTGTCTATTCTGGAAGAAGCTGAAGAAGTCTGCCTTTGTTTAGGGAACCAGTTCCAGAATCAGAGGGGTTGAGGATATAAAAGACCCTTGCACAAGAGTTGGTATTTACCCTGTCAGATGCTGCTACCAAGATTTGGATTGTGTACAGTCGAGGATTAAAAATGACTTTTAAGATGCAGTGTTTCATCTGGTGACATTTAATTTGATATTTTAAAATTGGGGAGGGTATTTTCAGCCACGGGGGTAGGGATGTGAAGGAAGCCGAAAGTAAGACAGAATTGGAGTCAGATGTGGTTTTGAGTCCCATACATTTATTAAGTGTTTAATATTATATGGTAAGTGCTTTAAAATGGTAAATACTTCTGTTATTCACTAAAATTTGGGGAGGGTTTCCTCTGTGCTTTATGTACATTCCCTAACCTTACAACTGTGTAAGGTACATACTGTTCTCTCAATTTTTCAGATAAGAAAATTGAAGCCCAAAGAGATCAAGTGACTGATCCAAAGTCCCACAGTGAGGGGAACTGAAGATAGGATATTCTTTCTCCTTTTCCTCTTTAAAAAATTATTTTGATTAAAAAAAAACAAAAAACAAAAACTAAACCGTATTACTGAAGCATAAGGACATGGGGAGAAATTATGAATCATTCCTCAGCCTGAATAAAATAGTATCATGTTTCATTAAGGCAACAAATATTTATTAGGGACCTACTATTTGCCTGACATTCAAGTGGGGTGGGGGGCACACAAGTAGTAAATAACAGACTGGGCAAAGGGCTACCAAGGCAATACTGTAGTAGACTAACAGGTGCCCCACCATGGGTGGTCCGGAAAAGGCGTCTCAGATGTCTTCCGTTGAGACGTAAAAAGAAACTGTAGGGTGGGGAGTAAAGGGAGGGTGGAGAGGAGAGAGAGGGTTCCTGGCCAAGGGAACCAAAAGCAGAGAAGCCCCAAGTCAGAAAAAAGCAGCGCTTGGCCCGTTGGGGGAATTGGAAGCCGAGCAGTACAGCTGTAGCACAGGCGGGGCCCGTTTACGCCGTGCGTTTTCACCCTGGACAGGAGTTTAGGTTTTCGAAGTGTGACGAGGCGCTATTAAAGAGTTTTAAACATGGAAATTACTCGATCTGTTTGTGTAGTGTCCTGTTCGTTAGTCATCTTTTCCAAACTATAATACATTTTGTTTAATCCTAAAAATGGTCGTTAAAGCAGTCTAGGAGTTAGGTCAATTGCGGTGGTCACTTGACCGCCTGTGAGGAGGCGGCGCGTGGGGCGGCTCGGACTGGGCGTGGCGGGGGCTCAGGAAGGAGGGTTGCCCTACCCCAGCGGTCTCGGCTCGGGGCCTTGCGGCAGGCTTGGGTCCTTCACCTGCCAGCTCCAGGTAGGCTACTCCTCAGGTAAGCCCCGCCGCCAGCCGCGACGTCGCCGCAGACAGGCACCGCCCCCACTCGTGCGGCATGAGGAGTCCTGCCCCTTCGGGTTGTCTCCAGCCGGCACTGCCCCGCGGGGGACGGCCGAGCCCGCCGCATGTGGCCCGGCTCCCGGACGCTTCCCCGGCGTCCTCCGCGCCGGCCGCTCCCGCCCCGACGTCGCTCCGGCACGGCTCGGGGCCCAGAGGCGAGGCGAGGACGCCGGGCAAGCCAGGCAGCGGAACTGACGCCGACGGGCTTCCGGGGCGGCCCCGGGCAGGTCGGCGGCGGTGGCCCGCAGTCGTGGAGGAGCGGTGGGAGCGTCGGCGGCTGCGGGCGATGCAACTTCCGGACGGGACTCCCCTGTGTCCGCGCCTCACGTCTCCCCTTCCTCTCGCCTAGTCCCGTGCCGTTTTCCGTCCGCGACTCTTCCGGCCCAGAGCTTTCGGAGTGCGGTTGCTCAGGGGAAGCCGTCGCCGCCCCCGCCTCGGGGCCGAGTGAGAGTGTCCGTCGCGCGGCGTCGCCCCCCGGGCCGCCTCCTTGCCCCCAGTGGCGGGCTCCGTTCTCCCTCGAAGCACTCCCCCCAGCTCCATGAATGGAAATCGGCTCCGCAGGTGAGTCAGAGTCTCTGGGCCAGGTAGGGGATGTCACCAAGCTACTGTCCTCTGAGTCTCCCTGCTCCTCCCGCCCGGCCCAGGTGCGCGAGGTGAGCGTCGGGCGGGCATCCCCTGGTCTCCCGCCCCTCGCCCTGCTCCCCTGCGATCTCCGCGCAGCCCAGCCGCAGTTCCCCGGGGGCCCCTGAGTCGGCGAAACTGCGAGGCGGGGAAACGCTTGGAGGATTTAAGTTTGGGGTTATCTAAGCGGTATTACTCTTTGCTGGAGTACCCTTTTTCTAGACTTTAGTATGGTTTGCCATTGTCTAGTTGGAGTTCTTGTCCTTTAGCCAGTTTGTGTGCTCCGTAGAGGCTGGGCAGCCAGCCAGCTCCCTTACCTACCTCTTAGGGTAGTTGTGAAGATACACTGAGATAACGGATAACTTCAAATTAAGTTCGAAGGAGGTGTTGGTGCAATGTTAAATTCAACACGGCATTGCTCCCACCCTCAAGTTCTTTTCTGTTGTTTGTGGCAGCATGGTAGATAGTTTCTGAGGAGCTTGGAAATGTCATAGCAGCCTGGATCACTGCTTATACGAGGAGGTGGATCTTAAAATTGCTGACAGCATTTTTTGTTTCATTCTCTATTCCCTAGAGAAGTAGTTGTCATATTCCTGGAAATTTGGAATTTAAGAAAACTGCTTTATCTTCGCGGGGAAGAAAGCAGTCTTGCAGTCGTAAGAGAAAATTGCAACATGGTTAGTACTTGTCCTTAAAAAAGGAAAAGTACTCTTTATGGTTCTAAAGTAATTAATTCAGGGACAGAAAGGTGTTGCATAACGGTTTGCCTAACAAGTGATCATGCTTGGCATTTTAAATTTGAAAGTATGCTTCAGACGATCACAAGTTCGTAAATTAATTTTCAAAATATTTGCGGGACTGTCTTGTTACTAATGGTGTTACAAGTTCCTGAATTCCATATCTCTTTTTGCCAATTTGATATAAGAAAAACTTATGTAAAAGAAACCAGTGACATAATGATAGCTAAGAACTTTGTTGAATAGATTGAGTATTAAGTGTCAAATGGATGCAAAAAAGCACTCAAACTGGGGAGGTGAGATGGGGAGAGTTAAAAAAATTTTTTTAAACAAATTTTGTTACATGGAAGTTTCTCTAATCAATTTCTACTATATCTCTTTTTCATGCTCCATTGTTTCGCCTTGCCCCATATCGTCTTAAAAACAGAAAGTCTGTCTGGATTGTGAAAAGATTTAGATTCTTACTCAGTTTTGATTTGTGTATTTCTGAAACTGTCCTGCCCTTTTTTAAAAATTACCATACTGCTGTTTTACTGCACAGGAAATGTGATTATTTGGGACCATAGGTGATCTTTGTACATAACTGTCCTGTTGTCAAGTCTGGAAAACAAATCATGAAAGTCAGACCCTTTATTAATCATCCTAAAACTTTTAAAGATATTTCAAAAAAGTTTTAAAGTTTTTGCTTTATCTCCTTAGGGTTTTTCATATGATATTGTGCCCATATATATGGACGTTGTCTTAGAAAACATTTGTTAACATCAAACCACCTAGTCAACTGGTACAACTAGCCAAGTAAGGCTCAGAAAATACATTTTACCTCTTCTTTTTTGGGTGTCCCGTTGCTGAAATAGATACCCATTTAGCTGTCTTCACATTTGGGCAAGTGTGTAGTTAGATTATCAACTGTATGCTTGGGTCTCTTGAAAAGTAAAGTTTTTTCTTCAGTACAGTTTATACGTGATTGAAGGTAGCCTAATGAAGATAAGCTATACTTTGGCTCAAGATTGACGTTATCAAAAACAAAATTTTCATTATTCCTGAGACTTATATATAATTGGTATGCTTAGTGTAAAGTTGAAAGCATAGCTGTGCAACTAAATTTTAAATCCATAATTTAGGCTGGACGTGGTGGTTCATGCCTGTACTTTGGGAGGCTGAGGAAGGATGATCCCTTGAGCCCAGCAGTTGGAGACCAGCCTAGGTAACATAGTGAGACCTGCCTCTCCAAAAAGCAGAAAAATTAGCCGAGAATTGTGGCACATGCCTGTAGTCCCAGCTACTTGAGAGGCTGAGGCAGAATGGATTGAGCCCAGGAGGCAGAGATTGCAGTGAGCTATGATTGCGCCACTGCACTCCAGCCTAGGTGACAGAGCAAGACCCTGTCTCAAAAAAAAAAAAAAAATCATAATTTGACATATATTTTGATTTTAAAATTTTAGTATAAATGTTCTCAAAAAGTCTATTGAGTCAATATTGAATCTTGGCTCTCCAGTTCTATCATAAGTTTTTCTTTTGTGTGGAGATTCTCAGGAATCATCTTGTGATAGGATATTTTAAATTCTAGTTGTTCGGTGGATACATAGAAAACTGTTAAATTTATTTACATTAGGGAACCTCGAATACAAATACCATATAAGTTAGTATTCGTTCTTTCATATGAAATATTTTGAATGCTTTTTAAGGATATCTTGTGCAGTCTACTGATTTAGTACCATCAGAACTTTGATTTAACAAGAAAAGGCTCAATTAGTTAAAAATTAATCAACAGTTTAACGTCTGTGTCTGTGACTAGTTAGGAGAACATCTGATGAAACACCATTTTCTGTGGTCTAATTACTGCTGAACTAAGAGTATAGGTTGTGTTTCAGTTCTAAATAAGATGGAAATAGGGAGCGGCAGAGATGCTTGATGATATTACTTCTCCTGAATACTCATTTTTTAGGTCCATACTATTCTAGTCTGTGTTTTCAGATAATGTTAGACTAGCGTTTAGGACAGAGGAACTACACTTTATAATGGAAGAAAAACATTTACTTTTACCTTAAATTAATGACATGCAAATTGATGTTTGGTGGAAGTTTTATACAGTCTTGCAAAAGTGAATAGACTGTTTCTTATTTGTACTTTTAAATTCCTGTCTGAAAATAGTTGTTTTAGAGTTCTGTGCTTATTTAATAATAAAAGTTTTTAAAAAGTTACTTGGAACCAAGTTCCAAAGGAATAAAAGTTGCATATATGGGAAGCTAGAATTAATTCAAGATTGGGATATGAATGATGTAGATAAAAATTATGGGTTAAAAATACCTACTAAAATATATAATGCCATCAGGGTCCAAATTTACTATTTAAAACAATCTTCTTTTTATTTATTTATTTTTTTTGAGATGGAGTCTCGCTCGCTCTGTCGCCCAGGCTGGAGTGCAGTGACGTAATATCAGCTCACTGCAACCTCTGCCTCCTGGGTTCAAGTGATTCTCCTGTCGCATCCTCCCGAGTAGCTGGGATTACAGGTGCACACCACCGTGCCCGGCTAATTTTTTGTATTTTTAGTAGAGACGGGGTTTCGCCATGTTGACCAGGCTGGTCTTGAACTCCTAACCTCAGGTGATCTGCCTGCCTCGGCCTCCCAGAAAACAATCTTCTTTAATAACTTTGGGAAATGTTTTTGTCATTATATAAATTTTCTCACTTGTAGTTCTTTGCCTTGGAGAAAAAAAATCAAATTACTGCTCTGTCTGTGGGCATGAATTTTGAAAATGATAAAGGTTTTTCTACTGGGTTGTCACTTAAATTTTGGCTTGTGCTGCCCTGGAGTGACCATTATGACTTAAAAAATATATATTTATTGAACTTGACTGGCAGTGGGACTTATAAAAATGTGCAAGATTGTTTTGATATTTGGTTTAGAATTTTTCTTCTCTGTCATTGAAAGAGACTCCGAGGAAAAACAGAAAATGAGACATAAAATAACTTTTTTTTCTTCTAAACAAAGACTTAAGGGAGAAAACATAGATAACCTTCAAATGTAATTGAGTTAACATGAAGACATTTTAAAAATTACCCATGATTCTGTCAGCCTCATATAACCATTCTTTACATTTTTAAACCAAATTCTAAACTAATCTGTTTAGTTTTTTAAAAATTAAGGAATTAAGTTATTTAGGAAAGCCATTAGAATGAATGAAAAGATATCTAGATGCTACCTCATTTTGCTTTTTTGGAGAAATGTATATAATAAGTTGGTAATTTAGAATTAATTTATGTTAGTTTATATCTTCCAATGGGAACATTGCGTTTTTTAGTTACTGCCTGGCCTGACAGTATGCAAAGAGGCCTGGGGCCCTGTAAAGGGGACATTTCCTGGAAGAATTCTCTGTTGTATATGGAAAAACCCTGGCTCAGAGTAGAATTCTTGCCAAATTGTCTAAGCTGATGGATTCTAGTTGAATACCATTTTGCTTTATAATATAGCCATCTAGTTTCACACTGGTTTCTATATTCTTAAAATACTTGAGGGTCTACCTGAAAGATGAATTAAAATATTAATCTATCAAAACATATTATCTTACAGTAATTAGAGGTAGAATCTTAAAAAGTAATTTATAAGTTTTTGTTTTTGCTAATGGGTAGGGAAAAAAATACCAAAGTGATAATTCTGTTTTCAGGAAGGTAAAACTAAAAAGATTATTTAAGATCAGTATCCTTTCCAGACCTGTTTATTCTCAGACTGTTGAGACGAACAGCATTTACCAGACATTCCTACCTTCTAATTCAGTTGTCTTGGATACTGAATAGACCCTCATTCTTGGCTCATTAACAAAACAGATGTGAGAAAGAATATTGTGTGGTTTTTCAGCCATAATGGTTATGCTGTTAGGATACATGAACAGCCTTTCTGTATTTGGAGTTTCTGTGGTTTTCTGCCATTATCTGTGTTAATATTAATGACTTTCTTTGGCTAGCCACTGCTTAAAAAAAAAAAAAAAAAAAAAAACTATTGAGATTCAGCAAAACCTTGTCACACAACTGATGCATTCTCTTATACATTAAAATGTGGGCATTTTGTGGTTTGGTTACAATAAAAAATTGTATGCATTAGTCTGAAATGTCAGTTTAAGGAAATGAAGAATTCTTTGTTTTTTGTTTTTTGTTTTTTTGAGACAGAGTTTTGCTCTTGTCGCCCAGGCTAGAGTGCAATGGCAGGATCTCGGCTTAGTATTTTTAATAGAGACGGGATTTCACCGTGTTGGCCAGGCTGGTCTCGAACTCCTGACCTCAGGTAATCCACTCGCCTCGGCCTCCCAAAGTGCTGGGATTACAGGCATGAGCCACTGCACCTGGCCTAGAATTCCTTGTTTTACGTCAGCCAGTTATTTTATACATCATTTCCAAATTGTCAAGTTCTTGGGCAATCAGAACGTGGTATCTACAGTCTTTTGATGTGAGATATTTTTAGATTAAAAAAATGTTTTTTGTAGAGACGGGTCTTACTATGTTGCACAGGCTGGTCGTGAACTCCTAGGCTCAAGTGATCCTCCTGCCTCAGCCTCCCAGAATGCTGGGATTACAGGAGTGAGCCACTATGCCCACCTATATTTTTAGGTTTTTCATTTGTGGAAGAAATTTTACGAGAATATGTTCTCAGTTGTAGGCTTACATAATACTACTTTTGAGTCATTACTAATACTTGGTAATTTTAACTGATTTCTGAATCTTCTAACAATATGAGAGAGACATAGTATTTCTGTGAACTTTAAAAATGGTGAAAGAATAGATTGCAAAATGGGTTCTTGCTAGTAACAACGGAAATGTCCCCTTTTATTTTCAAGGGAGGAAATGCCTTTTAAAAATTGTTTCTCTGGCCGGGCGCGGTGGCTCAAGCCTGTAATCCCAGCACTTTGGGAGGCCGAGGCGGGTGGATCAGGAGGTCAGGAGATCGAGACCATCCTGGCTAACATGGTGAAACCCCGTCTCTACTAAAAATACAAAAAAATAGCCGGGCGAGGTGGCGGCGCCTGTGGTCCCAGCTACTCGGAGGCTGAGGCGGGAGAATGGCGTGAACCCAGGAGGCGGAGCTTGCAGTGAGCCGAGATCGCGCCACTGCACTCCCGCCCGGGGCGAACAGGGAGGCCCCCTCCCAAAAAAAAAAAAAAAAAAAAAAAAAAATTGTTTCTCACTCCTATAATCTCAGCGCTTTGGGAGGCTGAGGCGGGTGGATCAGCTGAGGTCAGGAGTTCGAGACCAGTCTGACCAAAATGTTGAAACCTCGTCTCTACTAAAAATACAAAAAATTAGCTGGGCATGGTGGCAGGCATCTGTAATCCCAGCTACTCAGGAGGCTGAGGCAGGAGAATCCTTTGAACTCAGGAGGCAGACATTGCAGTGAGCTGAGGTTGCAGCATTGCACTCCAGCCTGGGCAACAAGAGTGAAACTCCATCTCAAAAAAAAATTGTTTCCCAGCCGAGTGCAGTGGCTGACACCTGTAATCCCAGCACTTTGGGAGGCCGAAGCAGGCAGATCACGAGGTCAGGAGTTCGAGACCAGGAGCCTAACCAACATTGTGAAACCTTGTCTCTACTAAAAATACAAAAATTAGCCGGGCATGGTGGCATGCACCTGTAATCCCAGCTACTTGGGAGACTGAGACAGGAGAAGTGCTTGAACCTGGGAGGCGGAGGTTGCGGTGAGCCGAGATCGCGCCACTGCACTCCAGCCTGGGCGACAGTGTGAGATTGTGAGATTCCGTCTCAAAAAAAGAAATAAATTGTTTCCCTGCTGCCATCTGATAAGCTTAACCTTCAACTGGCTGAATGTTCTATAAGTGATTATTTAATTGTAGTGAGCCTAGTAATAAGTGCAGTATGTTTGGACAGATTCATTGAATGAAAAAGTGGAATTAGCAGGTAGGAGGTTCCTGAAGTTCCATGCTGTTTACTGCTTAGCTTTGCAGACTTAACACGTATAAAATCAGAGAGAATTCATTGTTATATTTTGAGATCAACAGAGTATATTTCTTTTTCCAAAACAAAAATGTATTCTTTTTTTTTTTTTTTTTCTGAGACGGAGTCTTGCTCTGTCACCCAGGCTGGAGTGCAGTGGCATGATCTCGGCTCACTGCAACCTCCGCCTCCGGGGCTCAAGTGATTCTCCTGCCTCAGCCTCCCTAGTAGCTGGGATTACAGGTGCCCGCCACCACGTCCAGCTAATTTTTGTATTTTTAGTGGAGATGGGGTTTCACCATGTTAGTCAGGCTGGTCTTGAACCAGATCTGACCTCAGGTGATCCACCCTCCTTGGCCTCCCAGAGTGCTGGGATTACAAGCGTGAGCCACCGCGCCCGGCCCAAAAATGCATTTTTTTTTTCTGATTATAAAATAATAACCACATGTTTATTACTTTAAAAAACAAACAAAATAAGAATGTCTCAAATGAAGATGAAAATATGATCCTATCCTCCAGATAAAACCATAGTTAACTCTTTCTTATATATCTTCCCAGAGATCCATCTGTCTGTCTGTTTATCATACGAATTGTTTTTAACCTACTTTTTCCACTTAGTAATGCGTCATCTTTCCCATATCATTACTTACATCTGTATAACAGTATAATTATTTATACTGAGTACATAGCATTTAATTTTATCTGTATATTGATCAGTCTCATTGATAGTGGTTTAGATTTTTTCCAGTTTGTTGTTGTTTTTTTTTTTTTTTTTTTTTTTGAGACGGAGTCTGGCTCTGTCGCCCAGGCTGGAGCGCAGTGGCCGGATCTCAGCTCACTGCAAGCTCCGCCTCCCGGGTTTACGCCATTCTCCTGCCTCAGCCTCCCAAGTAGCTGGGACTACAGGCGCCCGCCTCATCGCCCGGCTAGTTTTTTGTATTTTTTAGTAGAGACGGGGTTTCACCGTATTAGCCAGGATGGTCTCGATCTCCCGAGCTCGTGATCAGCCCGTCTGGGCCTCCCAAAGTGCTGGGATTACAGGCTTGAGCCACCGCGCCCGGCCCCCAGTTTGTTGTTATTATGACTAAAACTTTGTAAGTATTCTAGTACATATGTCTTTGTATACTGGTCCAGTGCTTGCTTTTGGATAAATTCTTAGAAGTAGAATTGTTGAAATAGGTATTCCATGAATATTAAAGAAAACATTCCCAGTGAATAGCTATAATTTGGTAATTGGCTATAGTATATGTTATAGTTGATTTTGATTTATTCACTGCTTGTTTTTCATCAGTCACATTTGCTGTAGGCTATTGTTTAGCTTTAGACTTTCCAACTGATACATATTGGATTACTAGAAGAGTGAACAACATGGACACATGCTTTGAAAATGTATGGTTTTGTGTTTGAAATTTAGTTTGGTTAGTTATTATCCAGTACATACAATAGCTGCTGAAAGAAAAGTTTGATATAGAGAGCAAGTCCACATAGTGCTTTATATTTCTGTGTAGCTATATTTTCAACTCTAGTGGGCAGTACGTGTATTTGTTAAATAACTAAAATATGCTTCATTGGAAGTATAATTCATTATATTGACAGAATTGTTTCATCTGCTAATTTACATTAAAATATCTTCTGGATACTAAACTTGATTAGTATCTATAGAGTTCTGTTCATTGCTTATTATGCAACAGAATTTCCCTTTGTGCCAAATTATTTAAAAAACATAAGGTACAAAAAAAAAAAAAAAAACACAAGGTAAAATAATGACAGTGGAGGAAAAATTGACAGTGTGATATAGTGTGAAAAGCATGGGTTTTAGAGACAGATTCTGGCTCTTAAATTAACTGAAATTTATTAATGATGTGTCGGTGTAGGTTTGAGTACAAATGTACTCCTCTTGTAGAGGATATTGATAGTGGGAAGTCTGTGCCTGTGTGGGGGCAGGAGGCCTGGGACATATGGGTAATTTCTACCTTCTGTTCAATTTTGCTGTGAACCTAAAACCTCTCTAAAAAATAAAGTCTATCAGAAAAAGTTAACTGCTACTTTGGGCAGTGCATTTAATCTTCCTTAACCTTAATTTTCTTATCTGTAAAATAGGATAGTGAAAAGAGATGACACATGCAAAGGAAATGGCCATTTCTCTCTTTTTTTTAAATGATATTTTACTATAGAGATTTTAGGATGTATACAAATAGGCAGAACTGTATAATAAACTCTATTGTACCCACCACCCAAACCCAGTCATCAACCCATGTCCAATCACATCTCTTCTATTTTTCCCTCCTTTATATTTTTGAAGTATATTCTAGACATAATATGATTTTATTCATATTTAGTAGCAACTATGAAAGTTATGGACTCTTAAAATATACAGTACCGTTATCACAGCAAAATGAGAATAATCACTCATAAAATGTTCTAATCATTGTTCAAATTTTTACTTGTCTCACATATTATTTTTTAAACTGTTTGCCTTTAAAAAAAAATTTTTTTTTTTTTTTTTTTTTGAGATGGAGTCTCCCTCTGTTGCCCAGGCTAGAGTTCAGTGGCATGATCTTGACTCACTACAACCTTCTCCTCCCAGGTTCAAGCGATTCTTCTGCCTCAGCCTCCTGAGTAGCTGGGATTACAGGCATGCGCCATGACACGCAGCTAAGTGTTGTATTTTTAGTAGAGACGGGGTTTCACCATGTTGGCAAGGCTGGTCTTGAACTCCTGACCTCAGGTGATCCACCTGTGTCAGCCTCCCAAAGTGCAGGGATTACAGGCATGAGCCACCACGCCTGGCCTAAAAAAATTTTTTGATTCAAAATCCAAGTAACTTCTACACATTGTGATTGATCGATATGTCTTTTAAGTATCTTAATCGGCAAGTTTTCTCTCCTTGTTTTTCTCCTCTGCAATGTATGGGTTGTTTGTCCTTTTAGAATTTTTCACAATCTGGATTTTGCTAGTTCCATCTTTACAATGTAATTTAACATAATCCTTTGAATTTCCTATAAACTGCTAGTGGATCCAAGGGCTTGATCAAATTCAGGCTGTTCTTTTTGAACTTACTACAGTTGGTTTTTTGTCCCAAGCACTTCACTGGAATTGTTTTTATCAAGGTCAACAAAGACTTAGCTAAACCCAGTAGTTCCCAAATCTTCATTTTATTTCATCCACATCTAATGACATTTTCTTCTTGAAACACAATTTTCCCCGTTTGGTTTTCAGGATACCACTCTCTCCAGGTCCTTCTCTAACCTTGTTGGCTGTTACTTTTCCAGTTCCTTTGCTGTTTTCATTTCCCTAATTTCTAAATATTGGAAGTATCCTAGGGGTTAGTATTCTGTATCCATGTTAGAGTCTGATCTCTAATCCAGTGGTTTTAAATAACATTTATATGCTGAGGACACCCACATTTACACCTCCAGCCTGGACCTCTCCCCTGAACTCCACACTCATCTAACTGATTACTATTCATCTACTTGTAGACACCTCAAATTTAGCATGTCCTTAAAATCCTCTTGGTTTCCTCTCTAAACTTGCTACTATCACTGAGTCTTTCCTATCTCAGTAAATGACTCTTCTGTTCTTTCAGTTGTACAGACCAGAAATCCCTGAGAATGTTTTCCCTCATACCCCATATCTAGTCCATTTAACAATTCCTGTCAGGCCTACCTTCTGAATGTTTTCCACATCCATATTACTCCCCTAACTGTACTACTGTAATCCTAGCCAACATTATCTTTCACCTAGACAGCCACATAGCCTGCTGACTGGTCTCCCTGCTTGTACCCTTACATATAATTTTTCATACAGCAGCTGGAATGATACTTAAAAAACATTTTAAAATCAGATCATAACACTTTTTCACTCAGAACTCAGAGAGCTGGGCCGGGCGCGGTGGCTCAAGCCTGTAATCCCAGCACTTTGGGAGGCCGAGACGGGCGGATCACGAGGTCAGGAGATCGAGACCATCCTGGCTAACACAATGAAACCCCGTCTCTACTAAAAAATACAAAAAAAAACTAGCCGGGCGAGGTGGCGGGCGCCTGTAGTCCCAGCTACTCGGGAGGCTGAGGCAGGAGAATGGCGGGAACCCGGGAGGCGGAGCTTGCAGTGAGCTGAGATCCGGCCACTGCACTCCAGCCTGGGTGACAGAGCGAGACTCGGCCTCAAAAAAAAAAAAAAAAAAAAAAAGAACTCAGAGAGCTGACACTATCTAACTTCAAGGCTTACTCTAAAGCTGCTGTAATCAAGATAGTGTGGTATTGGTGAAAGAAATGACTAATGGAACAGAACAGAGAGTCCAGCATGGCAGGTTACAATCCCAATTCTTCTTATTAGCTATAAAAATTTTAGGCAAATTATTTCAGTTTTCCTCGTCTGTAAAATGATTCCTTCCTTTATAGGGTTGGTATGAAGATTAAATGAGATAATGCATGTAAACGCATTTAGCAGGCCAGGCGTGGTGGCTCATGCCTGTAATTCCAGCATTTTGGGAGGCTGAGGTGGGCAGATCACTTGTTCTCAGGAGTTCAAAACCATCCTGGGCAACGTGGTGAAACCCTATCTCTGTCAGAAATACAAAAACTTAGCCGGGCATGGTGGAAAATAAAAGCATTTAGCACATTGCCCGAGACATAGTCAGAACTTGATAAATTTTAGAATTTGTGCTTTTTCTAATTTGATCTTGACAAGTTTCATAAGAAGGAGGCAGGTCAAGTATTTTCATTTTTTAGATCAGGAAACAAATTCAGGGAGAGTATTTGGTGATGGTCAAATGATTAGATAATTGGCAGAGCCAGTACTAAGGGCTAGTACAGAATTTGTACAGTATTACTTACCTCAGGCTAGGATAGGAAAGATTATGCCCTCTGAAGAGATTTTTTTAAAAAACACAAAGCAAAATTTAAAAACAAATGATTCAGGCAGCATTTTAGTCTATTTTTGTCTATACTGAATAAAAAGTTAGAGCAATTTTTTATTCCTGATACAAACTCATTCTTTTGATATATTGTTGGATTTAATTTAACATTTTGTTAGGATTTTTGCATGTATATTCATAAATTAGATTAGCTTATGATTTTCCTTTTTTATAGTGTGTTTGTCAGGTTTTAGTACCAGAATTTTTCTGGCATCATAAATTGTATTGAGGTATGTTTACTTTTTTTCTGTTCTCTGGAAATGTTTGTATAATATTGGTGTTATTTTTTTCCTTAAATGTTTGGTATAATTCTCTAGTGAAGCCATCTGGATCTGGAATCTTTTTGTATGTGTGTGGAAGTATTTTAAATTGTGGATTTAATTTATTTGGAGTACTTTTAAGATTTTTTTAAATGTAATTTTTAGTTTATTCAGATAATAGTCATTTATTAATTTATTGTTTGAATTTTGATTAACAAAGCTGTATTTTGAGCTTCAAAAATTTAATGCTGGATATCACTTAGGTTTTCTTTAAAATTTTTTGATAAAAAATGTAAAATATACATACCATTAAATTTACCATCTTAACTATTTTTGTGTACAGTCACTAGTGTTCTGTACATTCACAGTGTTGTGCAACCAATCTCCACAACTCTTTTCATTTTGTAAAACTGAAACTATATCCATTTAACAATGCCCTGTTTGCTCATGTCTCAGCTCCCGGCAACCACACATCTACTTCCTGTTTTTTATGAAATTGACTACTCTAGGTACCTCATGTAAGTGGAATCATATAAATCATATAGTGTTTGTCATTCTGTGACGGGGTTTTTTTTTTTTTTTTTTTTTTTTGAGAGGGAGTCTCGCCCTGTTGCCCAGGCTGGAGTGCAGTGGTGTGATCTCAGCTCACTGCAGCCTCCACCTCCCGAGTTCAAGTGATTCTCCTGCCTCAGCCTCCCAAGTAGCTGGTGGCTACAGGTTCGCACAACCACACCTAGGTAATTTTTTTTTGTATTTTTTTGGTGGAAATGATGTTTCATCTCCACCAAATGAGCTCACTGTAGCCTCAAACACCTGGGCTCAAGTGATCCTTCTACCTTGGCCTCCCAAAGCGCTAGAATTCCAGGCATGAGCCACCATGCCCTGCCCTTTCTTCTACTTTCTTTAACTTTACTTTGCTGTTGGTCTCACACTCTTTAGGTCTGACTTGTGCTTGCTCATGGTCACCTTGGTTTGTGCCCTTTGCAGAACAGTTTTTCAGAGGCATACAGTTTTCTGTGTGTTTATTTTTAATGAAGAGAGGAAATCTGGGGTGATAGAAGTTGAAGTGTTAGGAATGATGTCATCTTGCAGAACTAAGTTTTAGCCATTATCAGCTGTACTTAAAATTCTAATATACTCTGGTCGACAAGGCTTTGGAATACAGCTTATAACTGTGACTCTTGTTTTTCCCCTTCCCCTGGCAGGACCCGCTGGGGCCCAGCCCCTACTCATGGTGCCCAGAAGACCTGGCTATGGCACCATGGGCAAACCCATTAAACTTCTGGCTAACTGTTTTCAAGTTGAAATCCCAAAGATTGATGTCTACCTCTATGAGGTAGATATTAAACCAGACAAGTGTCCTAGGAGAGTGAACAGGTAAGAATCATGAAACTGCAAAGATCTTTTGCTGTTTTTTTCCTTAGTAATTATCCATGTTTATCTTGTGTATCTGAATAACAATTACAGTGTGTAACAGTTTGACCAAGAACATCTGGTAATTTGTTTTAAAATTGATTGTACTTGAGAGGTGTGATAGTGGGGAAAAAATCTTTGAAATTATTTTATTATAACATGAGCTCACATTTTCCCTGTGATAATAGAAAAGATCCAAGTTATTTTTACATGCTCCTGAAATCAGGCTGCACATCATGAGCACATCATTTTCCTTGCTGTTAGGTAATATGTCCGTGCTTGCTTTTTTCTCCTCACCTACCTTATGCACCACTTTCATAATGTTCCCTTTAAGATGATGGTGGTGATGATAGCAGTGGGGACTAGAAATAGTGGTTTCATGTTTTCTTTTCTCCTTTCCCAATTCCCGACTGTTTCTTACTATTATATAGGAATAAGTACAGATGGTATATAAAGATTTATCAGCCTGCTTTCAGTAAGCTTCCTCTCGCCTCCCCAAAATGCCATTTATATTACTGGATGTGGTTTAGGTAATACAGGAAATATAAGAGGAATTTATGATTGGGTATATACTATGTCTGTTTGGATTTTGTTTTTAAAAGGAAAGACAGCACATTTAAAAAAAAACAATGTGATATTCAGTTTAGCATTTTGGTTTCTATGATCCCAACCTTTTCTTATTCAATAAATGTTATTAAGAGTCTTCATTTAAGACATTTAAGAAAAAGAATGTTGTTTCTCTCAAGAAATTTGTAATTTGGTAGAGGAGATAAGATACCTAAGAAATATGAAGGTCTTTTTCTTGGGCTTGTCATCCTAATTGTTAATATTTCTGCTATACCTGAAAATGAATGAGCACTAAAAGACTTTGTGGTAACATGTTAAAAAACAACAATACCTATAGGAATGTTGTAATTAACATGTAATGCAGAGTTCTTTGTGAGGTCAGGAAGACTCCTAGAGTATTACAGTTGGAAGGAACCTCTTAAGAAGTTAACTAATCCAATACCCTTTTTATTTATAGCTGAAATCCAGAAAGGTTAAGGGATTTAGTCAAGAACACACGTTTCAAGTAGGAAAGGTGAAATCAGAATTCCAGAATCCTGACTTGGTAGTCACTAGGAAGTATTTTGTAAAAGGAGAAGTTAATCTAAAACAATTGGTAAAATTTTGGTTAGCTGTAGTAAAAATAACATACATATAATTTTATTTATTTTTTTATTTGTTTATTTATTTATTTTTGAAGGAACGATAACAGTAACAAAAGCATAATGGTTGAGAAGAACCAGGTGTATTGAGTGTGAACCAGGCTTAAGGGGAAGATTCTCTGCATTACATGTTAATTACAACATTCCTATAGGTGTTGTTGGTTTTTATTTTAACATGTTATCAGATACTACTTTAAGATACTATCTGTGAATAGATAGATGACTCCTAATCTTGCCCTTGCCTCTACCTCTTTCCTAAACTTCAGATTGACACGCGAATGTTCCTAAAGTGAACAACGCAAGTCAAAAGAGTAGTGCCCTACTCTTCTGTGACCTAGTAGTACTTGGTGTATGCTTCCATTATGGCGTTTTTAGTGCCTTGTGGTTATTTTTCTCCCTTTCCCCAGTATAACCCCTTCATGAAAAGTAGTGTTTTTTATCATCTTTGTCACCCCATGTCAGCTCAGTGATTGGCACATAATACTCAGTAAAGTGAATGAAATGCTTATAAAATGGCATGAGTGTGATGATAGGGGACAGGAAAGAAAACTGGATGTTCTAGAGGGCTGTTATACTGGAACATGGGTTTTTCAGTGCCCTACTCTTATCTCCTAGGATCTTAGGCTAGTCTTGGTCTTGGTCTCCCTTCACTGTCTTTTATATCCACTTATGGGGACTTAACTGACTCATGCTGTACTCTCATGGAGATTCCCTTTTTCTTTTTTCTCAAAACTGGGTCATTAATGTGTAGATTTGAGTGAAGGGTAATGCTGACCCTTCTGGTAGATATTTACATTTTAAAAAGGCATTTATTAAGCTGGGCCATGGGCCTGTAGTCCCAGCTACTCTGAAGGCTGAGGTGGGAGGATTACTTAAGCCCAGCAGTTAAGATTGCAGTGTGTTGTATTTGTGCCTGTGAATAGCCACTGCACTCCAGCCGGGGCAACATAGTGAGACCATGTATCTAAAAAATAAATAAAAATAAAAAGGCATTAGTTAATCTAAGTAAAGATCTGGAGCTTGAGGAAGGTCAATTCAAGTTTTTTT
Source organism: Papio anubis (assembly GCF_008728515.1). NCBI lineage: Eukaryota > Metazoa > Chordata > Mammalia > Primates > Cercopithecidae > Papio > Papio anubis. The sequence continues at coordinate 34,168,119 of NC_044976.1, forward strand.
AGTATGCCAGATAAGTTACAAGGAAATGATGTTGTGGTAAAAATATTAAGTAAAAGGAATAGAATTTTTTTTTTGAGATGGAGTCTCGCGCCGTTCCCCAGCCTGGAGTGCAGTGGCGCGATCTCCGCTCACTGCAGCTTCCGCCTCCCAGGTTCAAGCAGTTCTCCTGCCTCAGCCTCTCGAGTAGCTGGGATTACAGGCGCCTGCCACCACGACCAGCTGATTTTTTGTACTTTTAGTGGAGATGGGTTTCACTATGTTGGCCAGGCTGGTCCTGAACTCCTGACCTTGTGATCCGCCCTCCTCAGCCTCCCAAAGTGCTGGGATTACAGGTGTGAGCCACTGTGCCCTGCCGGAGCAGAATTGTTTATTACATTTATTCTTTCTCCTGCCTAACATTTTTGGGTTTTTTTTTTGGTGGAGGGGTGGGTAAAGGAGAATTTGTGTATTATATATGTGTATGTAAAGTTGTATAGCATAGAATTTCATATGTATGTGCTCAATGTATTAAGTTTGTGAGAAAAATAGATATCATAAATTGGTGTGGTACATTCTGGTTTTAACGATTCTTTTGACATCCCTTAATTACATTCCGTCTTTAGGTTGCTTTATCTTACATTTTTTTGCCGGTACCAGTAATTTAGATTTGTAATTTAAATGTCTCCAAGTGGGAAGTTTTTAAATTTTTCTCATTAAAATTTTAATCATTTTATCATGTTTTTGAGTTTTTTTGTTGTTATTGTTTGTTTTTTTGTTTTGTTTTGTTTTGTTTTTTGAGACGGAGTCTCGCTCTGTCGTCCAGGCTGGAGTGCAGTGGCGCGATCTCAGCTCACTGCAAGCTCCGCCTCCGGGGTTCACGCCATTCTCCTGCCGCAGCCTCCCGAGTAGCTGGGACTACAGGCACCCGCCACCGAGCCCGGCTAGTTTTTTCTTTGTATTTTTTAGTAGAGACGGGGTTTCACCGTGTTAGCCAGGATGGTCTCGATCTTCTGACCTCATGATCCACCCGCCTCGGCCTCCCAAAGTGCTGGGATTACAGGCTTGAGCCACCACGCCCGGCCGAGTTTTTTTTTTTAGTAGTATTAGTATTTTCATTTATTTTTTTTTTAGATGGAGTTTTGCTGTCGTTGCCTAGGCTGGAGTGCAATGGCACAATCTCTGCTCACTGCAACCTCTGCCTCCTGGGTTTAAGTGATTCTCCTTCCTCAGCCTCCTGAGTAACTGGAATTATAGGCATGTGCCACCATGCCCAGCTAATTTTGTGTTATTAGTAGAGACAGGGTTTCTCCATGTTGGTCAGGCTGGTCTCAAACTCCCGACCTCAGGTGATCCACACGCCTCGGCCTCCCAGCGTGCTGGGATTACAGGCATGAGCCACCGCACCCGGCCCAAGTTTTTATAGGAACTGTAGGACTTGTTTGGGATTCTAAAAATGGCATAAATCAGCCTTATACTTTGTTAATAATATTGCTTTGATTTAATGTCAACATCTACAAAACTTATTCCATTTTCTTCAGCTGACTTGCTTTTGTCTTCAGTTTTTACAGTATTACTGCATGACTAGTCAGTTAAAACTTGGTGGTCTTCTGAAACTGGTGTGGTGGCTCAGTTCCTATGCTTCAACAACTGGAATTCTAGGCATTAGAAGGGACTAGATAGAACTTAACAATTCCTTTTCAATATTAGCAAAACAGTTAAGGGACAGAATGCAGTGGTTCAGTTATGTCTAATTTAACTTATCCAAAATATTAAATTGTTTTCTTTTTTTAAAAAGTCAGGGTCTCAATCTGTCTCCCAGGCTCTGAAGCGCAGTGGCACAGTCATAGTGCACTGCGTTCTCAACCTCCTGGACTCAAGTGATCCTTCCACTTAAGCCTCCTAGCTGGGACTACAGGCACCACCACACCAAGATCATTTTAAAAAATTTTTATTTACAGGAGACGAAGTCTCCCTATGTTGCCCAGGCTGGTTTTGAACTCCTGAGCTCGAGTGATGCTCCCAAAATGCTGGGATTACAGGCAGCTACTCGGGAGACTGAAGCAAGAGAATCTCTTGAACCCGGGAGGCAGAGGTTGCAGTGAGCCGACATCATGCCACTGCACTCTAGCCTGGCGACAGAGTAAGATTCCGTCTCAAAAAAAAAAAAAAAAAAGTTATATTGTTGCCTTCTATAAAGTCATAGTTATTCTCTTCTAAGTGACTTAAATTTTTTAATACTTAAATTAACATGCATGAAGTTTTTCTTGTCCACATGCCACATGAACAAATATTTGGCACTAAGGCATTAATCATCATAGTAGAAAGACATAGCCAAACAATTGCCCCTTTAGTTGGAGTCCTCTTAGGCACAATATCCAGGAAATGCTGGTGAATCATTTTGTGGGTCAACCTTTCTACAAATTTATTCTTTAGATTTTCTGTCCATTGCTTTTTTTGTCCTTTCCTCACTCCGTTTTGTGTTGGGGGACAAGTAGGGGAAGGAGATTCTTTCCTTCCTTCTTTTCCCCCTATTAAATGATTTTGATTGAAAGTAAGCTTTTGGTAAAAGAGTATGTATGTTAAGTATATTTCAGATGTTACTGGTTTCTAATAGGTGAACGGTTTCCGTATTTTTAGAAACATTATGACCCAGAGTATAAATTCTGTAACTTGAGACTTTATGCTAGTTTGTCCAACCTCTAAATATACCTTGAATAGATAGTATATGTATTTATTCAAAACCATTAAATAATGGAATAGATACATGTTAAAAATTATATATACAGCATGATTATAACTACATTATTTTAAAACATGAATAAAAATTTGAAGGAATCTTAAAATAGTAGTAGATTGTGATTGCATTTTTATTTTATTTATTTATTTTTAAACAGAGTCTCACTCTGTCGCTCAGGCTGGAGTGCAATGGCGTGTTCTCAGCTCACTGCAACCTCCGCCTCCCAGGTTCAAGTGATTCTCCTGCCTCAGCCTCCTGAGTAGTTGGGATTACAGGCGCCTGTGCCCAGCTAGTGGTTTTTTTGTTTGTTTGTTTGTTTGTTTGTTTTGAGACGAAGTCTCTCTCTGTCACCCAGACTGGAGTTCAGCGGCACCATCTCGGTTCACTGCAAGCTCCACCTCCCGGGTTCACACCAGTCTCCTGCCTTGGCCTCCCAAGTAGCTGGGACTACAGGCGCCCGCCACCACGCCCAGCTAATTTTTTTGTATTTTTGGTAGAGACGGGGTTTCATCATGTTAGCCAGGATGGTCTTGATCTCCTGACCTCGTGATCCACCCGCCTCGGCCTCCCAAAGCACTGGGGTTACAGGCATGAGCCACCATGCCCAGCCTAGTGTTTGTATTTTTAATAGAGACGGGGTTTCGCCATGTTGATCAGGCTGGTCTCAAACTCCTGACCTCAGGTGATCCACCCGCCTCGGCCTCCCAAAATGCTGGGATCACAGGCATGAGCCACTGTACCCGGCCATGGTTGCATTTTTTTGGCTCAGCTTTCTTTTACAAATTCAACATCATTTTTAGTACTGTTACTGTTAATATTCTATGATGATTAATAACATGCTAAATATTTCTGCATATTTCTTATTGATATAATGTTTAATATTGATGATTGAGTTTTATTTTATTTATTTATTTTGGAACAAGGTCCCGCTCTGTCACCCAGGCTGGAGTGTAGTGGCACGATCACAGTTCACTGCAGCCTTGACCTCCCCGGGCTCAAGCAATCCTCCCACCTCAGCCTCCTAGGTAGCTGAGACCAGGAGCATGCCTGGCTAATTTTTCTACTTTTTGTAGACACAGAGTTTTGCCATGTTGCCCAGGCTGGTCTCAAACTGATGGGCTCAAGACATCCACCCACCTTGGCCTTTCAAAGTGCTGGGATTATAGGCGTGAGCCCCTGCACCCAGGCAGATGATCGAATTTTAGAAAGAAAAAAGTAAATCTATATTGATCCAATTTTGGCTTTTCAAATGGAAATCTCAGAGCAGCAATGTGTTTAAAGAAACTCCTTTTCTGCTGTTAGGAATGTCATTTTTATAGTGTTATAGTTGGATACTATGCCAAGAGGGGGCATATTTCCTTTTAAATAACTTGATGGATGTATAATTTACATGCCATAATTCACCCATTTAAAATGTACACCTCAGTGGTTTTTAGTATATTTCCAGAGAGGATGTACAGGCATTACTTCAATCTAATTTTAGAACATTTCATCCTCTCAAAAAGAAACCCCATACTCATTAGCAGTCACTGCCCATTACTCCCTCCCCACAGTCCTTGCCAACCACTAATCTACTTTCTTTCTCTGTAGATTTGCCTGTTCTGGATCTTTCTTTCTTTGTTTCCTTCTTTCCTTTCTTTCTTTTCTTTTTCTTTCTTTTCTTTCCTTTCTTTCCTTTCTTTCCTTTCCTTCCTTTCTTTCTTTCTCTTTCCTTCCTTCCTTCCTTTCTTTTCTTTCTTTCTTTCTTTCTTTCTTTTTCTCTTCCTTCCTTCCTTCCTTCCTTCCTTCCTTCCTTCTTTCCCTCCCTCCCTCCCTCCTTTCTTTTCTTTTCTTTTCTTCTTTCAAGACAGAGTCTCGCTCTGTCACCTAGGCTACAATGCAGTGGCTCGATCACGGCTCACTGCAACCTCCACCTCCTGAGTTCAAGCAGTTCTCCTGCCTCAGCCTCCTGAGTAGCTGGGACTGCAGACACTTGCCACCAAGCCTGGTTAATTTTTGTATTTTTAGTAGAGGCGGGATTTCACCATGTTGACCCGCCTGGGCTCAAACTTGTGACTTCAAATGATCCACCTACCTTGGCCTCCCAAAGTGCTAGGATTACAGGTGTGAGCCACTGCGTCCTTCCGGATAGTTCTTATAAATGGAATCATATACCATGTGGCCTTTTGTGACTGGCTTCTTTTTGCATAATGATTTCAAGGTTCATTCATGTTGTAGCATGTATCAGTATATTCAGGCACTGCATAACGTTTCAATTACAGACCACATATTTGATGGTGGTCCCATAAGATTATAATATCTGGCCGGGCGCGGTGGCTCAAGCCTGTAATCCCAGCACTTTGGGAGGCCGAGACGGGTGGATCACCAGGTCAGGAGTTTGAGACCAGCCTGGCTAACACGGTGAAACCCCGTCTCTACTAAAAAATACAAAAAACTAGCCGGGCGTGGTGGCGGGCGCCTGTAGTCCCAGCTACTTGGGAGGCTGAGGCAGGAGAATGGCGTGAACCCGGGAGGCGGAGCTTGCAGTGAGCTGAGATCTGGCCACTACACTCCAGCCTGGGTGACAGAGCGAGACTCCGTCTCAAAAAAAAAAAAAAAAAAAGATTATAATATCGTATTTTTATTGTTACCTTTTTATGTTTAGATACACAAATACCGCTGTGTTGCAGTTGCCTACAGTATTCAGTATAGTAATGTGCTGTACAGGTTTGTAGCCCAGGAGTAATAAGCCATACCATATAGCTTAGTTGTATAGTAGGCTCTACTGTCTAGGTATGTGTAAGCACACTCTATGGTGTTCACACAACAAAATGATAATGCATTTCCCAGAACATATCCCCATTGTTAAGTGATGCATAATTGTACTTTGTTCCTTTTTGTTGCTGAGTAATATTCCATTGTATGGATATAATACATTTTGTTTATCCATCATTTGATGAACATTTGGGTTGTTGCCGTTTTTGGCTACTACAAATAATGCTGCGATAAACAGTCATATGCAGGATTTTGTGTGGACATACATTTTCATTTATTTTGGATATATACCTAAGAGTGATATCATATGATAACTCTATGTTTAACCTTTTGAGAAACTGCCAGACTCTTTTCCAAAGTGGCTGCACCAGCCAGACATGGTGACTCACGCCTGTAATCCCAACACTTTGGGAGGCTGAGGCAAAAGGATCACTTGAGCCCAGGAATTTGAGACCAGCCTGAGCAATGTAGTGAGACACCATTTCTATTAAAAAGAAAAAAAAAAAACAAAGAAGAAGAAAGTGTCTGCACCATTTTACGTTCCGACTAGCAGTGTGTGAAGATAAGTTTTCCCACATTCTCACCAATATTTGTTATTATTTGTCTTTTTAAAAATTATAGCCATCCTAGTGGATGTGAAGTTGTATCTCATTGTCGTTTTGACTTGCATTTTCCTAATGACTGATATTGAGCATTTTTTCCTACACTTATTGGCCATTTGTATATTTTCTTTGGAGAAATGTCTGTTTAGGTCCTTTGCTAATTTTTTTTTTTGAGACAGAGTCTTACTCTATTGCCCAGGCTGGAGTGCAGTGGCAGAATCTCAGCTCACTGCAACCTCCACCTCCCAGGTTCAAGCAATTCTCCTGCCTCAGCCTCCCAAGTAGCAGAGACTACAGGTGAACACCACCATGCCTGGCTAAGTTTTGTAGTTTTTAGTAGAGATGGGGTTTCACTGTATTGGCCAGGCTGGTCTCGAACCTCTGACCTCAGATAATTCAACCGCCTCACCCTCCCAAAGTGCTGGAATTACAGGCATAAGCCACTGTGCCTGGCTGCCCATTTTAAAATTGGGTTATTTGTCTTTTTGTTATTGAGTTATAGAAGTTCATTATGTGTTCTAGATAAAAGTCCCTTATTAGATATATGATTTGCAAAATTTTTCTGTTTATACATGTTGTGTGTTCACTGTCTTGATGGTGTCCTTTGAAGCACAAACTTTTTAAATTTTGATGATGTCTAACTTATTTTTTCTTTTGTCGCTTGTGATTTTGTTTTCATATCTATAGAAGGTCATACTTCTGATTAAAATGATTTAGACGACATACTTCAGAAAACACTACCAGTAAAAACCAAATGGTGTAGTTTTGAGTGTTTAGTGGTCTTGGGGAAACTATTATACAAAATATGTCAGCTAATAAACAAGTTTTATTTTCCTTTTAACCACTTGGAAGATAGGAAAGCTAACAGATGGTAATTATTTCACATCTCGAAATTCTTTGAGAGTGGCGTCTAAATATAATACTAAGTAGAAATTAGCCTTTTGACTAACATTCCGATAATATATTTGAAATTTGAAGATACTTTCATAAATTAACAAATATTTATACACAAGGGACTACTACATAGGTATTTTTACCAACATTATCTGTGTAGATATAAATTATAATAGCTGTATAGTGTTCTATTGTATGAATGTACCTTGATTTGTTTACTTTAACCTGCTCCAGTTTTTTTGTTAAGTTAGCTTAAATCTACTTAAACCATTTATCTGAACTTACCACATATTTATTCCAAGGTACTATGCTACTGGTACTAGATTTACAGGATATATGGAAATTTAAAGATCATTTTTGGATCTTCTCTATGTTTTCATTAACTGTTTACTCCTGTTTTGTGTCAGGCACTGTGCTAGGTTATAGCAATAACAAGATAGATGAAACATGATCTCTTTAAAGATTTTAAATTCCATGTGGAGTGACAGATTCTGTGATATGCACATTATGTACTGTGATGAAAGAGTAATGATCCCTGCCTTTGGGCAAGGAGGAGGATGTGGTATATTACATGACATTTGAGCAAAATAGTTGTATCACAAAGGGTACAGTAAAAATATATAATCTTATGGGACCACCATCATGTATATGGTCTGTAATTGACTGAAAAGTTATGCAGCACCTGCCTGTACTGATATATGCTACAACATGAAGTTGTCCAGTGTACAGGGAGAAAGAATAATCCATATAGAGAGCATGAGCAAAGGTATGACATATTAGTGTAACAGAAACAGGCCAGTATAAATAGAGTAACTAGAGATGAGTCTGAAAAGTTAGCTCGGGAGTAGGTTATCAAGAATCTTAAATCCATTCTAAGGCTTATGAATTCAGAAATAGTAGAGAGCCAGTGGAACCTTTTAAGCAAATGAAGAACATCTGTATTTAGGACCATACTTGATGACAGTGTGGTGAATGAGAGATGAGAAAGACTCGAGTCCTGGAGAACATTTGGAAGGCTGTTGTAGTAGTGTAGGTCAGTGGTCTTCAAACCATTGATCACACATCCCCATTAATTAAAATTTGTTTGACCATGTACTAAAAAAAAACATATAAATATAAATGCACACATATTTCAAAAACTATAATTTATTGATGGGTACTACTGTTTTAATATTTAACTATGGAAAAATTAAACGTGAGAAAGAAAATTTTGAAATGAACTATTTAAAAATATATTTAAATAACTTGAACTTTTCAGATTAATGGTACAAAAAACCCTGACTGAATATGTGTCACACACTTGAACTACAAAAAGTTGCAGCATGCCGAAAATGAAAAAACGAGAAGTCCACTGTTAACTCTTTTTTTGTTTGTTTGTTTTTTTAAATTGAGACAGAGTCTCACTCTGTCACCGAGGCTGGAGTGCAGTGGCGTGAACAGGGCTTACAGCCTCGACTTCCTGGGCCCAAGCAATCCTCCCACCTCAGCCTCCATAGTAGCTGGGGCTACAGGCACATACCACCGTGCCTGGCTAATTTTTGTATTTTTTGTAGAAACAGGATTTCGCCATGTTGCCCAGGCTGACCTTGAACTCCTGGTCTCCAGTGATCTGCACACCTCAGCTTCCCAAAGTGTTAGAATTACGGGCGTGAGCCACTGTGTCTGACCTTAACTCTTAAGTGTTGCAGAACTCCCGTTATTCTTCTAGGATTCCTGGTGTACTGTGTGTTGCACCTGACCATCTAATATGGAGTAAGTGAAGGCATCAGTATCAATCCATATTCATGAATACTAGTAAATCTTAATTCCTAATTGTTCGATGAAAATTAAATATAAATACATCTAATTTTTCTTCATACTTCAGCATACCCCTTGGCACTTCTGGTACATATTTTTCTGGATTATAGATAATATGTTCAAAGACACAGTGGCAATAATGATGATGGAGGGCAGAGATGGAAGATTTAGAAAAATAATGAACAATTTAGGTATGTAAGGAAAGGATAGTAATAAGAATGGCTTCATAGTTCCTAGCTTGTGCATTAGTAATGGTTTTAACAGAAATACAGATTCTGAAGGGACCACGTTTTTATATACTAGTTTGAATATTTAGAGGATGAATTGCATAAGAAACATCAAAATGGCAGAAGTTCAGTAGGTTATTGGAAATAAGTGTCTGAGTGTCAGGTGATAAGTCAAAATGGAGATTGTGATTAATCAGCATGTAGGTGATAGTTAAAAACTGGAGAAGTATATAAACATAAAACAACTGAGACTAGATCTCTGAGATACTATTATTTCAGGTTTGCCAGTGAAGACACACAGAGATTAGAAAGATAGGAGAACCAGGACAAAGTAGAAGCTATTTCAGAAAAGGCAAGGTAAAGATCATGATTTTCTTTCTTTTTGTTTTTTCCTCTTTTGGAGATGGAGTCTCGCTCTGTCGCCCAGGCTGGAGTTCAGTGGCATGATCACGTGATCTTGACTCTCTGTAACCTCCATCTTCTGGGGTCAAGCAATTCTCCTGTCTCAGCCTCCTGAGTAACTGGGACTACAGGTGCACGCCACTATGCCTGGCTAATTTTTTTGTATTTTTAGCAGAGATGGGATTTCACTGTGATGCCCAGGCTGGTCTCAAACTCCTGAGCTCAGGCAGTCTGCCCACCTCAGCCTCCCAAAGTGCTAGGATTACGGGCGTGAGCCCCTGCACCTGGCCTTAAGGATCATGATTTTCAAGGAACAAAATTTGAGTACAGTGGCCAATGCTAAACAAAGCCAGGTGTGTAAACACTGAAAATTCACCATTACACATGGCTAAGAAGTTGGTGGCCCAGCCTGGCGCAGTGGCTCACGCTTGTAATCCCAGCCCTTTGGGAGGCCAAGGTCAGCAGATTACTTGAACCCAGGAGTTTGAGACCAGCCTGGCCAACATGGTGAAACCCCATCTCTACTAAAAATACAAAAATTAGCCATGCATGGTGGTACACGCCTGTAATCCCAGCTTGGATTACTTGGGAGGCTGAGGATTGTTTGAACCCAGAAGGTGAAGGTTGCAGTAAGCTGAGATCATACCGCTGCACACCAGCCTGGGCGACAGAGCGAGACCGTCTCAAAAACAAAAAAAAGAAGTCAGTGGCCTGATAAAAGGAATTCACATATGAAATGACTACCAAGATGGTGTGTAGTAAAATGCTCTATATGAGCTGGGCGCAGTGACTCATGCCTGTAATCCCAGTACTTTGTGAGGCTGAGGCAGGCAGATCACTTGAGGTCAGGAGTTCGAGACCAACCTGGCTAACATGGTGACACCCTGTCTCTACTAAAAGTGCAAAAATTAGCTGGGTGTGGTGGCACGCTCTTGTAAACCCAGCTACTGGGGATGCTGAGGCACGAGAATTGCTTGAACCTGGGAGGTGAAGGTTGCAGTGAGCAGAGATTGCACCACTGCACTCCAGCCTGGGCAACAGAGTGCAACTCCATCTCAAAAAAGCAAAAATGCTCAGTATAGGTTTTATATTATAAAGTGTTAAAATTTTGGCCAAGTGTAGTGGCACATGTGAGGCCTATAATTCCAGCACTTTGGGAGGCCAAGGTAGGAGGAGTGCTTGAGGCCAGGATTTCGAGGCCAGCCTGGGCAACATAGGGAGACCCCTTCTGTATGAAAAATGTAAAAATTAGCCAGATATAATGGTGTACACCTATAGTTCTAGCTACTCAGGAGGCTGAGGTGAGAGGATTGCTCACTTCAGGAGGTAGAGGCTGCAGTGAGCCATGATTGAACCACTGCACTCCATCCTCTGGGTGATAGAACAAGATCTGTATCTTTAAAAAAAAGAGAAGAGTATTAAAAATTTATCCTGACCGGGTGCGGTGGCTCACGCCTGTAATCCCAGCCCTTTGGGAGGCCAAGGCGGGCAGATCATGAGGTCTGGAATTCGAGACCAGCCTGGCCAACATGGTGAAATCCTGTTTCTACTAAAAATAAAAAGATTAACCAGGCATGGTGGTGCATGTTTGTACTCCCAGCTACCCAGGAGGCTGAGTCAGAAGAATTGCTTGAACCCGAGAGGTAGAGGTTGCAGTGAGCCGAGATCACGCCAGTGCACTCCAGTCTAGGTGACAGAGTAAGACTCCACGTCAAAAAAAAAAATCTGTTCTACCCAGCACTTTGGGAGGCCGAGGTGAGCAGACAGATCACTTGAACTCAGGAGTTCAAGACCAGCCTGGGCAACATGATGAAACCCCATCTTTACGAGAAATACAAAAATTAGCTGGGCATGGTGGCACACTCCTGTAGTCCCAATTACTCAGGAGGTTGAGACAGGAGGATGGCTTGAGCCCAGGAGGCAGAGGTTGCTGTGAGCTGAGATTGCACCACTGCACTCCAGCCTGGGTGTCAGAGCCAGACCTTGTCTCAAGAAAAAGAAAAAAGAAAAAAGATCTAAAATATAATCCCTCTCTTCTCTATTTTGCATACCTTAAAGTTTATCTTGTTGCCAAGTATTTATTGGCTACCTTCTCTGCTAATAACCACAGAGTTACAAAGATAAGTTAGAGATTGGAAGGATTCAAAGAGAGACTGCTAGCTGTTTTTGTTGTGTTTTGTAAACCTCTGGATGATTTTGACATTTTGTTATACTTTAGCAATCTTCTTTCTGTCTATACAGTAGTGACACATTCGTTTATTGTAGCCATGGATAATGTCAGTCAACTTTTGGGGAAAATATTCTTTCATGTTATCTTCTGTAGACTAGAATAATATTTTTCTTTTTTTTTTTTTTTTTTTGAGACGGAGTCTCGCTGTGTCGCCCAGGCTGGAGTGCAGTGGCCGGATCTCAGCTCATTGCAAGCTCCGCCTCCCGGGTTTTTACGCCATTCTCCTGCCTCAGCCTCCCGAGTAGCTGGGACTACAGGCGCCCACCACCTCGCCCGGCTAGTTTTTTGTATTTTTTAGTAGAGACAGGGTTTCACCGTGTTAGCCAGGATGGTCTCGAACTCCTGACCTCGTGATCCGCCCGTCTCGGCCTCCCAAAGTGCTGGGATTACAGGCTTGAGCCACCGCGCCCGGCCTAGAATAATATTTTTCATTCTGTCTTTTGAGAGCAGAGAATTAAGAGGTACCTAATAAAGCGAGATGGAGGTGGATCTCTGTAAGCTTATAGTAATTACAACTCATAGGAAAATAATTTGCTGTCCTCTTTTTTACATTAAAGTTTCTCTCTCCTAGCATTTTTCTGCTGTATAAGTCAGGTGATAAAATGGGACTTAATGAAATTAGTATTAAATTTTACTTTATAGTCTGTGCACCAGAGCATGATGGAGTCAAAAGAGTTGGTATCAGAATGTAGGAAGTAGTGATTGAGGAAAGGGTAGTAGGATAGGCTGTACCCCTTTAGAAGATCTAATATATGCAGGTAGATTTCATTTTTGGAGTAATTACCAGTTATTCTTAAGGATTCTTAAATTCTAGCTTGACGTTCTAAAAAACGCACCACAGTGTAATTCTGCAAGTATTCTTTTCTTCTCAGACTAAGGTTATTATTGAAAGGAAGCCACTGAAGATTGGTTAGACGTTGTTATCCATGTTTACTCAGATTTTGTTTCCCAAATTACTTTCCCAATCACTGTTTTAGAAGTTAAAATATTTTATGTATTTTTATTAGTCTAGTTTTACTACTTATGGTAAACTAAGAACTGGTTTAACAATATACACTTAAATATTTTGCTAAAAGTACTATATTTGAACAAAAGATTCCACTCCTAACCCTGTTGTTATAATAAAAGACTAATGTCATAAAATATAGAGGAAACCCAGTTATCAGTTTATGTTGATTACCAGAATTATTCATTTTTTGTGTTAATTTACTATATTTGATGCTAAAACATTGTAGTGTATTCATTTGTTATTTGGAAGACTTCAGTATAATTCTTAAAATGTATTTGTGAGATAACTATGCTTAAATTTTAATAGAAAAATATTATACATGTTTGCTTTTTTAATCTCCAAATTATTTTCATTAATATCCTATTTGGTTCCCGAGACTGTTATCTCATTTTTATTGATAAAGAAACTCAAATCAGAGAGGTTAAATAACTTTCTTAACAACTTAGTGACAGAATGGGACTAAAAACTCATGCCTACTTTTTTCAGTACTTATATTATCATATATTTTAAAAGTTTCTCAGTTTGGTAGTTTCCCAATTCCAAGTTTCATTGTAATACAGTAGTACCTTTGCTACTGTAGCTGACTAGATGGCTTAGGACACTAGATAAATTACTATTTTAAAGAGTTGTTTTCTCTAGTTCCACATGCTTACCTGTTAAAGATTCTAATAAACTACGCTTTTCCATAATGTCCTTTAAGATAAGAAATGAGAATTTGCTCTCCCTAGGTTTGTCATTTTGTTAGCTTGCACACTAAAATATGCTGGATGCCTATATTCCCAGTTACTCAGAAGGCCAAGGCAGGAGGATCACTTGAGCCCAAGAGTTCTAGGTTACAGTGAGCTATGATCACATCACTGCACTCGAGACTGGGCAACAGAGCAAGACGTGGTCTCAAAAAAAAATTTTTTTTTTTCGCTAAAAGTCTAAATATATGAATCTGGCCAGGCACGGTGGCTCACACCTGTAATCTCAACACTCTGGGAGGCTGAGACAGGAGGATTGCTTGAACCCAGGAGTGCGAGACTAGCATGGACAACATAGTGAGACCCCATCTCTTTAAAAAAAAAATTCTAAATATATGAATTAATTGCATCATATTAGTGAGAGGTTAAAAAAATAATAACTCGTGGCCCTCATGAAAGATGACTCTCTTTGTAGCATAGGTTTTGTCAGTTATGAACTTAAAAAACTGTCGAGTGAAAAAATTGACCAGTATACTATAGAATTCCAATACTTTTTCCTTAGGACTCTGAATTAAATTGTCAAATGTAAGTGTAATTATTCATAAGAGTAATATCTAATGCCATGATACGATTTACCATGATAAAATTTACAACATTTCATTATTTGGTATTTTTAAAATTAAATTTTACTATAAGAGGGTATCGCGGATATTTCATTTTAATCTTAAATTTGTATCTTCCCTGACAGTTGGTCATATAGCAGCTCTTTGAACAGTTCTAGCAAAGATGAACTCAGGTACTTTATAACGTAGTGTAATTTACTTTTGAATAACTGGTGGTTAGAAAATCGTGAAAATTTTGCTCCAAAATCTGTCTAATGTTCCAACTATTTTTCCTAGTTCTTTCTACTCAGTTTTTCACATGACAATCTATCAAAATAGCCAAAGACTTATTCTGTAATTTTCTTTTGAGTCTTTCCTATTCCAGACTAAAAATCCTTGGTTTGATTTATTTTTACTCATATTACATGATTTTCTATCAGGATTGCCTCCTTCTCGTTATATTTGAATTTTTTAGGGTCTTACATTTTTCACAAATTCAACAGAGTACTCCAAGATGTAAAATGATCTGTTTTAATATATGGTGGGATAGTTACCTGCCTTATTAAGTGGGTTATCTGAGTACTTAAATATATGCAACCTCAGTTTTTTTACTTTTGAGGAAGCCTCATCATACTGTTAGCTCATTTGGGGCTTGTAGTCATTTAGAGCCCTTTTCCACAGCAGCAGTGGGTAAGTTGAGATTTTCTGATTTGTTCTTACTACAATTGAAGTGTTCAGACATAAGTGTTTAGTTATTACAGTTACCCTTATTATGTTTCTTCTTCATTTTGTTCATTGTTGTAGTTAGTAGCTTTTAACATACTAATTTATGTTTTTAACATGTTAGTCATGTCCTCCAAGTATGTGTTGTTGGAGGTTTCTTAGCCAACAGGTATTTATTAATTACTTACTGTATGTAGGGCACTAGATATGCTTCCTTTCTGTATGGTATTGATAGTTTTCTAAGGTAGAAAATTATTCCAGTGTTCAAGTATACTTAGAAAAAGTAGGAAACTTACCCTGCCCCATAATAAACACTCTAGTAATAGTGAAAACATATGGTACTGGCCAGGCGTGTTGGCTCACGCCTGCAATCCCAGCACTTTGGGAGGCCGAGGCGGGTGGATCACAGGGTCAGGAGATTGAGACCATCCTGGCTAACACGGTGAAACCCCATCTCTACTAAAAATACAAAAAATTAGCTGGGCGTGGTGGCAGGTGCCTGTAGTCCCAGCTACTCGGGAGGCTGAGGCAGGAGAATGGTGTGAACCCAGGAGGCAGAGCTGCAGTGATACGAGATCGCGCCACTGCACTCCAGCCTGGGTAACAGAGCGAGACTCCGTCTCAAAAGAAAAAAGAAAACATATGGTACTGGCACAAGAACAGACAAACAGAACACTGGGACAGTATAGAGAACTCAGATTGATTTATATATGAGAAGTGAATGAGATAAAAATGCCATTACAAATTGATTAGTTAAGTACAAGCTTGATTTAGTAGGTGGCATGAAGAAACCTCACTAGATGGAGATAAATAAAATTGGGTCCTTGCTGTTTATAAAGAAGGACCAAAATAATGTAGACAAAACTATAAAGTTAATAAAACATGATTTATCTTTCTGACTTAGTATTAGGAAAGTATTTCTTAATACCTCAAAAGCTTGAAGTCATAAGGGAAATTTAATTTGATGAAGTTCTCAAATTCATTAGTAATAAGAGAAATCTAAATTATAACATTCTTTTAGTTTATACCGATTAGGCTAACAAAAATTAGAAAGCAAAGCTAGATAATGCTACATACTGGCTGGACACAGGGAAATAGGAGCCTCAAGGAGTGCCGATTAGTGTAGTCAGTCTTGAGAACAATTTGACAGTTCATCATTTTCTTGATAAGATTCACTTTGACCTAACAGTCTGTTTCTGGGTCTATAAGCAGAGATTAATTCTCACATGGGTTCGTAAGGGGACATGTAAGGAGATAATTCATTTCAACATTGGTTTTGATGACTGGCGATTAAAGATACTGTGAATCTGCAATGCTGCGGGAGTGGATAGACAACATGTGGAGTACTTTGCATCAATCAGAAACAATGAACCAAGTCACTGAAATTGTATACAACCAGTTTTTTACAGATTAAATCTTTAAAAATAATAAAAATAGATATACTATAATAAATATACCACAGCAACATCAATAGGTTTTAAAACATCTAATGCAGAGGGTAAAAGGAAGAAAACATAGAAATAGAAGAATGTTTGTCAAACAAATTAGAAGAATAACTTCTTGGTAAGGGGAAGGGGGATAGGATATGGAGGTGGAAAGAAATGAATCAGTTAGAAGAGAGATATTATACAGATGATGATAACACACTGTGAACTGAGGAGTATGATTAAATATTTTGTACCTGAGGAATAAAAGTGGGACTTGGGAACTTATTTAACAGTGAATGTAAATGGGGTTGGAGTTTAAAAAAGAAAGACTAAGAACATAAAAAAGAAACTTAAAATAATCTAGGTACGAGGACATGAGGCTTTTCTTTAGGATTGTGGAAATTGGGAGTGGAAAGTAAAGGACTGGTATAAGAAATACTGCAAAGACGTGGTGTCCACAACCAGTTGGGTGCAGAGATGAGCCAAGTTTTGAATCTGGGTAACTGGGAAGATGGAGATACTATTAGTTAAAGAGGAGTAGCAAACAGAAGATAACCACATTTAACTCTGACGAGATGTGTTGAATTCAGCTTAAGATATATTCCACTGGAGGTTCCAGCATTTCATTGAAGTAGGTTATTCACTGATAGAGCATTTATTGAGGATATACTATGTGTTAGGCATCAAAGCAGGATATATATATATGGGGTTTTTTTGCCAAAATTGTAGCAAAAAATTGTATATGTGTATGTATATATCCTGCTTTGATATGTAAGTATACATTTATGTATGAACATATGTATGTATATTTAACTTATTTTAAGTTCAGAGGTATATGTACAGGTTTGTTATATGGGTAAATTTGTGTCACAGGGGTTTATTGTCACCCAGGTATTAAGCCTAGTACCCGTTAGTTATTTTTCCTGATACTCTTCCTCCTCCCACCCTCCACCCTCTGGTAGACCCCAGTGTCTATAGTTCTCCTCTGTGGGTCCATATGTTCTCATCATTTAGCTCCCACTTATTAAGTTAGAGCATGCGGTATTTGGGTTTCTATTCCTGCAATAGTTTGCTAAGGATAACGGCCTCTAGCTCTATACATGTTCTGCAGAGTACATGATCTTATTCTTTTTTTGTGACTGCATAGTATTCCATGGTGTGTATGTACCACATTTTCTTAATCCACTGTACCATTGATGGGCATTTAGGTTGATTCCATGTCTTTGCTATTCTGAATAGTGCTGCAATGAACATACATATGCATATATCTATGATAGAAAAATTTATATTTCTTTGGGTATATACCTAGTAACGGGATTGCTGGGTTAAATGGTAGTTCTGTTTTTACGTCTTTGAGGAATTGCCACATTGCTTTCCACAATGGTTGAACTAATTTACACTCTCACCAACAGTGTATAAACGTTCCATTTTCTCCACAACCTTGCCAACGTCTCTTATTTTTTGACTTTTTAATAGTAGCCATTCTCACTGGCATGAGATTGTATCTTATTGTGGTTTTGATTCATATTTCTCTAATGATCAGTAATGTTGAGCATTTTTTCATATGCTTGTTGGCTGCATGTATGTCTTCTTTTGAAGTGTCTGTTCATGTCCTTTGCTGTCTTTTTGATGGTTTTTTTTTTCTTGTAAATCTGTTTAAGTTAAAGCAGGATATTTTTTATTCCTAACATGTTTTGACCCTACTATTTCAGTCTCCTCCATTTTGATCCTTAGAGTGATTTGGTTGGGTTTCCTAGAATTGGTAAGGTTGAAATTATACCAGTTTACTGTTGAGTAAAAAAAAAAAAAAAGACAAAATGGTTAAAACATCCCAAAAAATTAGATCTGTAAAATTTCACCTAAGAAACCAGCACTTTAAGAGGCTAAGACGGGCTAAGGCGGGCGGATCACCAGGTCAGGAGTTCAAGACCAGCCTGGCCAATATGGTGAAACCCTGTCTCTACTAAAAGTACAAAAATTAGCTGGACGTGATGGCGCGCGCCTGTAATCCCAGCTACTCGGGCGGCTGAGGCAGGAGAATTGCTTGAACCCAGGAGGCGGAGGTTCCAGTGAGCCGAGATCGTATCACTGCACTCCATCCTGGGTGACAGAGCAAGACACTGTCTCAAAAAAAAAAAGGAAAGAAAAGAAAAGTAAGAAACCAGATTTAGTAATAATGGCCACAAAGGAAAACTTAAAATGGCAGAAAATCATTGAAATTTGCTTTGAACTAAAAAATGAATAGGTGAATCAAGTATTTGTTGTAAAATTTACTCTAGAAGAGACTTGATACTGTTTTCAGTAGTTCTAGTAAAACAAAATTGAAAAGGGTGGAAAAAAATAGAAACTTTGTGCCATGTAGAAAATCACTCTGGGTATCAAGTCAGCTTGATGTTTTTGTTGTTCCAGAAAATGCTGGGTTCCTGCCCCACTTAACTGAGTTAGATTTGAATTTTTTTTTTTTTTTTTTTTTTTTTTTTTTGAGACAGAGTTTCGCTCTTGTTGCCCAGGCAGGAGTTCAATGGCATGATCTTGGCTCACAACAACCTCTGCCTCCTGGGTTCAAGCGATTCTCCTGCCTCAGCCTCCCAAGTAGCTGGGACTACAGGCGTGCGCCACCGTGCCCAGCTAATTTTGAATTTTTGGTAGAGACAGGGTTTCTCCATGTTGATCAGGCTGGTCTGGAACTCCCGACCTCAGATGATCCACCCACCTTGGCCTCCCAAAGTGCTGGGATTGCAGGCATGAACCACTGTGCCTGGCCTTGAATCTTTTAAATTAGTTTTACATTATATCAATACTATGTGAGTACATTCTCATTGTAATATATTTAGATTTCATAAACAAAATAAAAGCGACCCTGTGATCCTATCCCTTACCTCTCTAGAGGTAACCACCATTTGGAATATATCCTTTCAGAGATCTTTACTCTGCTTTTACAAATGTGTGTACAAAAAATAAATGTTGATTTGTGAAAATTTGGTATTCCCTATATAGTCTGTAAGCTTTAAATATGTAAGTCTCGGCCGGGCGCGGTGGCTCAAGCCTGGAATCCCAGCACTTTGGGAGGCCGAGACGGGTGGATAACGAGGTCAGAAGATCGAGACCATCCTGGCTAACCCGGTGAAACCCCCGCTCTACTAAAATGCAAAAACCAGCCGGGCTCGGGTGGCAGGTGCCCAGCCCCAGCTACTCGGAGGCTGAGGCAGGAGAATGGTAACCCCGAGGCGGAGCTTGCAGTGAGCTGGAGATCTGGCCACTGCACTCAGCCTGGGCGACAGTGAGCCACCCTGTCTCAAAAAAAAAAAAAAAAAATATATATATATATATATATAAAAGTCTTGAGTAGCTTTCTATGTATTAAGCATTGGATCAAATGTTTGTTGATAAAATATATTATAATATCCTTACTAGCTAGGTACTATAAGGATGGGAGGAGAAAGGAATACAGGTATGTTTGCTGCTCTCAAGAGGCTCACAGAAGAATTGAAATATATTATCATTATAATAGAAAAAGTGTTCTAATAGAGATATGTACTAGGTGCTTTTTTAGTACAGAGGAAAGAGTATCTACTCTTGGAGAAAGAAGTGAATATGTTAGGGAGTGCTTAGAGATGGTGAAAGAGATTTTGAATCCGTTTGTAAGAATATTTTGCAGGTCAAATGTGTCCTGGAATTAAGTAATATGCTCGCTTCATTCTTCTCTGTCTAGTGAAATGTATGCCATCTTTTGGCAATAATCAATCTTTTTGGTGTCTTAAGCCAGGGTTCTAAAAGCAAAATCTTTATCATCTTTGAGTGTCTTTTAGAATTTTGACAGCCTTAAACAGTGGCAGAAATTACTTCTGTTAATATTTTTGTATTTCATCTTGCAGAGGATTATGTGAATGTATTGTTTCCCTTCTTTAGGGAGGTGGTTGACTCAATGGTTCAGCATTTTAAAGTAACTATATTTGGAGACCGTAGACCAGTTTATGATGGAAAAAGAAGTCTTTACACCGCCAATCCACTTCCTGTGGCAACTACAGGGGTAAGATATGCATTCCTGTATTGGAAAGGTATATTTTTGAAGTGTCTCCTTTTGCACGCATTTATTACCATTTTTATTACAATCCATATGTATGTGAGTATTTATCACTGATTGTTTTTAACTTTTTGTTTTGAAACAATTTCAGACTTACAGAAAAGTTGCAGTAATCATGCAGAGAACTCTCATACACCCTTTACCTAGATTCACTGAGATTCTGAACATTTCCACGTTTGTTTTATTTATTTTTCTTTCTCTCTTGTACATATATACTTATTTTTTCCTGAACCATTCACAAGTAGGTTGCATATACCGTGCCCCATTAATATTTATTTTATTTTATTTATTTATTTTGAGACAGGGTCTCGCTTTGTCACCTAGGTTGGAGTGCAGTGGTGTGATTTCGGCTCACTGCAACCTCCGCCTCCCAGATTCAAGCGATTCTTGTGCCTCAGCCTCCTGAGTAGCTGGGATTACAGGCACGTGATACCTCTCCTGGCTAATTTTTTGTATTTCTAGTAGAGACGGGGTTTGCCATGTTGGCCAGACTGGTCTCAAACTTGACCTCAAGTAATCCACCCAGCTCAGCCTCCCAAAGTTCTGGGATTTTGGGAGTGCCACCATGTTTGGCCAGTATTTAATACTTGAATGTATATTCCTAAGAACAATGATAAAAACCCTTGTACACTTATCAGGTTCATTAAATTTAACATTGATATGATACTTTTATTTAATCAACAATACAAATTCCAGTTTTACCAATTTTTCCAATGATGCCCTTTAGTATTTTTTTCCCCCTCTGTTACAGAATCCAGTCCAAGATCATGATACAAATACCATGTCTTTCTTTCCCCAGCCTTTTTTTTTTCTTTCATGACAGTAACATTGTTGAAGATATAGGCAAGTTATTTTGTAGAATGTCCCCCAGTCTGGGTTTGTCTGATACTTCCCCTTGATTACATTCTGGTTATGCGTTATTGGCAGGAATGTTATATAACCATTCTTTCCTTATCATATCAGGAAGTACACAGTATGTATTTGTTCCATTATTGGTAATTATTGGTGATGTTAACTCGGTCAGTTCATTAAATTGGTGTCTGCCAGTTTTCTCCTATTGGGGTATTCTTTTTCTCCTTGTAGTTAATAAGCATCTTGTAGGGAGATTCTTTTTGTAATTGTGATAAAACATATGTAACATAAAATTTACCATCTTAACCATTTTAAGGTACATTTCAGTGGTATTAAGCACATTTACATTGTTGTATAATTATTATCACCATCCATCCCTAGAATTGTCTTTATCTTACAAAACTGAAACTCAATATCCATTAAACAGTATCCATTGCTCCCTCCCCTCAGCCTTGGCAACCACCATAGTACTTTCTGTCTCTGAATTTGACTATTCTAGGTTCCTCATGTAAGTGAAATAATAGATTGTTTGTCTTTTTATGACTAGCTTGTTTCACAGTTTATCCACATTTTTGCATGTATTAGAATCTCCTTTTCAAGGCTGAATAATATTCCATTGTATATATATAACACATTTGGTTTATCCTTTCATGCATCAATGGACCCCTTTTGGCTATTGCAAATAATCCTGCTGTGAACATAGATGTAAAAATGTTGAACTCTGCTTTCAGTTCTTTAGATATATACCCAGAAGTAAATTGCCAGGTCATGTGATAATTATTAATTTTTTTGAGAATCTGCTATATTGTTTTCCAGAATGGCTGCATCGTTTTACATTCCCACCAACACAAAGAGTTCCAAACTCTCACTTGCATGCCAACACTTGTTTTCTGTTTTTTGTTTTGTTTTGTTTTCTAATAGTAGCCATCCTAATGGGTGTGAGATGATATCTCATTGTGGTTTTGATTTGCATGTCCCCCAACAATTAGTGATGTTGAGTATAACTTTGTAGGCTTATTGGCCATTTGTATATCTTCTTTGAAGAAATGTGTAGTCAAGTCCTTTGCCCATTTTTTGAACTGAGTTGTTTGTTTGGAGTTTTGGGTAGTGAGTTGTAGGAGTTCTTTACTTTTAGATTTTTAATTTTTTTTAGCTAAACTGATGAATACCATTGTAGGAGTTCTTTATATATATTCTGGATATTAACTTCTGTATTCTGGATATTAACTATTTATATTCTGGACATTAACTTATCAGATATATAATTTGCAAACCTTTTCTTACATTTCACAGGTTGCCTTTTCACTCTGTTGATTGTATCTGTTGATACACAGAAGTTTTTAATTTTGAATGGGAAATACTTTTAAGGATCCTGTTGTTCATTAGATTCTGATTATTCTTGCTTGGCAACTGATTATTCTTGCTTGAAAGGATTATTACTATGTAGAAGTGATGATTTTCTAATTCTGTCGTTCCGTCTGCATATATTCATTAATCTGCTGTAAGGGAGAATTATTTTTTTTCACTCTGTTTATTGATTTCACTGCCCAGATTGTCCCAGATTTGGCCGGTGGGAACTCTTTTAAGCTGACTCCTGTGTCCTTTTGAAATGACATTTTTTGGGGAATACAGTCCTGCACCACCTAAAACAATGAGGATATGCTCTGAGAAATGTGTCCTTGGGCAATTTTGTCATTGTGCTATCATCACAGCATATACTTACACAAACATAAGTGGTATAGCTTACTACATACCTACACCATATAATATGGCTCATTGTCGCTATAAACCTATATAGGATGTTACTATACTGAATACTGTAGGCACTTGTAAGACAGTGGTAAATATTTGTGTATCTAAACGTATCTAAATATAAAAAGGTGCAGTAAAAATACATTGTAAAAGATTGTTTAAATGGTACACCTGTATAAGGCAGCTTCATTATAATCTAATGGGACCACCATGTATGTGTGGTCCATTGTTGACCAAAAATCATTATGTGGTGCATGACCCTACTTCATTACTTTCTGGCACAAGATGTTCCTGGTTTATTTTATGTTTTCTCTGCTGCAGTCCTGCAACTAACCATTTCTCTGAGGATCTCTGGTTTCTTTTAGTTGGCAAATGCAATTTTGAAATGAAAATCTGGGTATTGGTATGTTCACTGCTGCTGGGGTATATGTGCTTCTAAGCCCTTTCAATGGATAGAGGTAGGAAATATATAAAAAGTAGATACATAAATAAAACAGACAACAAAAACATATTACACTTTATATGGTAAATCTAACACACACATATATATATATAGGAAATCATGAGTTTACACCTGATTCTTCCAATTCCAGTCTATACTCCATGGGATTCTTCCTTTCCTCACTCCATTCCGTATTTGTATCTTTCTTCTTTAGTTAGATTCCTGGCTCCTCAAAGCATCACCACTCCTTCTCATTTGCTCAGTCCTACAGTACATATAAAATAGTTTGTGAATTACTATACTCAGACCACTACAGAACAGAAACCTGCTAATGAATTCAAGACTTTATTTTGCATGCAATTCTTCTAAATCCACCCTTTCTCTACCCCTGGAATGAAGACTGTCGTCAGTATACATACTGTGTTCAAGAGTTACTTGAATTGGTGCTTCCTTTTTCTTTTCTTTCAGTGTGGTTATGTTATTTATATGAAATTTATTTGGGTTCATTTTATTCTATTTATGATATTCTGTTTTAATTTTTTCCCTCCGTTTTTATTATTTATTTATTTAGACAGGGTCTCGCTCTGTAACCCAGGCTGGAGTTCATTGGCACACTCACGGCTCACTGCAGCCTCAACCTCTTAGGCTCAAACGATCCTACTGCCTCAGCCTCCCAAGCAGCTGGTGTGCACCACCACACCTGGCTAATTTAATTTTTTGTAGAGACTAGATCTTGCTCTGTTGCCTAGGTTGGTTTAAAATTCCCTGGCTCAAGCAGTCCTCCTGCCTTAGCATCCCAAGGTGCTGGGATTACAGGCGTAAATTTTTTTTTTTTTTTTTGAGACGGAGTCTCACTCTGTTGCCCAGGCTGGAGTGCGGTGATGCAATCTTGGCTCACCGCACCTTCTGCCTCCTGAGTTCAAATGATTCTTGTGCCTCAGCCTCCCAAGTAGCTGGGATTACAGACGTGCCACCACGCCCTGCTAATTCTGTATTTTTAGTGGAGGCGGGGTTTCACCGTGTTGGCCAAGCTGGTCTCGAACTCCTGACCTCAAGTGATCCGCCTGCCTCGGCCTCCCAAAGTGCTGGGATTACATGCGTGAGCCACTACGCCTGGCCTTTTTTTTTTTTTTTTTTTTTTTTAATATGTAGAATTTTAATATGCTTCCAAATGTCAAAATTATACCAAAATGTGTACTCAGAATTGTTCTGTCCTTATTTTTCCAGTCCATTCCCTCCCATCCTTTGAAAGTAACTAGTTTCTTTATTTCTGGTTCACACTTCCTATGTTTCTTTTTGCAGAAGTAAGCAGACATGTGAATATTTCCTCCTTTCTCACACAAAAGTTGTCATAGTATTTGTAATCTTTTGTACTTTGCTTTTTTCACTTAATAGTATAGCTTGGAAATTTATTCCATGGCAGTTTCAAGAGGTTTTCCTCATTCTTTTTTCATAGCTGCATAAATGTTAGAGCATTTAGGGTAGTTTCCAGTATTTTGCAATGACACATAATGCTGGTGTGAGTAACTGTGTTATTTAAATTTTATCGACAAAAAAATAAAATAAATGGTATATTTTAGTCTATTGACTATTTTTGCCATGTTTTCTCTTAGATATTTTTATAAGTTAAATCTAAAATAATTGTATTTATCATTTTCAACATTTACCAGTTGACTCTTTTCCCATCAACAGGTAGATTTAGACGTTACTTTACCTGGGGAAGGTGGAAAAGATCGACCTTTTAAGGTGTCAATCAAATTTGTCTCTCGGGTGAGTTGGCATCTACTGCATGAAGTACTGACAGGACGGACCTTGCCTGAGCCACTGGAATTAGACAAGCCAATCAGCACTAACCCTGTCCATGCCGTTGATGTGGTGCTACGACATCTGCCCTCCATGAAGTGGGTGCTTCTGCTTTTTTTCTCTTTAGATTTTAAACTCCCAAGAATGACTTGTGCAGGCTTCTCTTGGTTAAACCTTTATTTGCCGTATATTTTGATTGTTCAACTGAAATGTTGAACAAGAATAGCATCAATACAAATTCATTGACAGGAGTACGTTACAGAAAATTATCTGGCTTTTGCAAGTAACTATACATCATTAGCTTAGCTAATCTTATGAATAATTTTATAGAAAAATATCTCACCCTTTCTCTTAGGATCTAAAAGTCTTAACAGATCTATTTTCAGATGTATTTCTTTTGTTATATTATCTTGCTTTAAAAGTAATTTCACTGTTTATACGACAATATCAAATTGTGTTGAATTGCTTTTCTTTTTTTTTTTTTGAGATGGAGTCTCGCTGTGTCGCCCAGGCTGGAGTGCAGTGGCCGGATCTCAGCTCACTGCAAGCTCCGCCTCCCGGGTTCACGCCATTCTTCTGCCTCAGCCTCCTGAGTAGCTGGGACTACAGGCACCCGCCACCTCGCCCGGCTAGTTTTTTGTATTTTTAGTAGAGACGGGGTTTCACCGTGTTAGCCAGGATGGTCTCGATCTCCTGACCTCGTGATCCACCCACCTCGGCCTCCCAAAGTGCTGGGATTCCAGGCTTGAGCCACCGCACCCGGCTTGAATTGCTTTTCTTAATAATCCTAGGACCTCACATGTGTAGGGTGTGCTCCTGTGTGTGACCGCATGTGTACCCATGTATTTTTTATTGTTTGGTTGGGTTTATTTTGAGACATGGTCTCACACTGGCGCCCAGGCTGTAGTGCGGTGGCACAATCATGGCTCACTGCAGCCTCAACCTCCCAGGCCTAAGCAATCCTCCTACCTCAGCCTTCTGAGTAGCTGGGACCACAGGCATGCACCATCACGCCTGGCTAATTTAAATTTTTTTTTTTTCTTGTAGAGATGGAATCTCCCTATGTTGCCCAGGTTGGTTTCAAACTCCTGGACTCAAGTAATCCTCTCACCTTAGCCTCCCAAAGTGCTTGGATTACAGGTGTGGGCCCCCACACCTGACTCAGTATGTTTTTTTTAAAGAAAAATAGTATGTCTTGCAAACACATTTATAGAAATAGCTTTTTGTTCAATAATTGTTTACTTGTTAACATTTTTAAGGTTGGAACTGTTAACTTTTTAAAGCCTATTTTTAAGAAATTATTTTAGATAAAATTCATTCTTATTTCAACCAACAGGTTTGAGAAAGGAAAATTTAAGTAGATTTTTTTCCGTTTAGAGTGGGTACTTTTTGCTTTCTCAAATTTGGAACATGTTTAGTTTCATACATTCATAATGATGAGCATCATTATGATAAGTTAATTGTGCTCTAGTCTCCCCTTTTCTGCAGATTTAAATACTCGTATGAGAAGGAAAGGATTGAACATGCCATTTTAATTTTTGTAGATACACGCCTGTGGGGCGTTCATTTTTCTCTGCTCCAGAAGGATATGACCACCCTCTGGGAGGAGGCAGGGAAGTGTGGTTTGGATTCCATCAGTCTGTTCGGCCTGCCATGTGGAAAATGATGCTTAATATTGATGGTAAGGGAACTAAAGCCATATTCTGTATTGGGTGGTAGATTTCTATATGATGTGTGTACATAAATTTTGTATATAATTATACATACCGGTATCTCGAAGTAATATTTGGACATGTATTATGATCTACTAGAAAAACCTTTATATTTTTATTACATTTTGTTTAGAAAGCCTGTAGAACTTACCTTGGAATGCTGCCAAACATGAAGCAAGCACATGAAGACAGATTTAAAAGCCCTGACAATTATCTGAGCAATCTTCTATTATAACTCACTTTTGCCCTTTTAACTCTAAGCCAACATTTTATTATGAAATATATATATTAAGAAAGATAATTCTGTTGAGCATGGTGACCCCCAGATGTTATACCTACTGCTGGTCTTAATGTGATGCTAATTGCATTCTTGTTTTTAGGTGTTTTCTTACAAAATATTTTCAAACTTATATAAAAGCAGAGAGAACAGTATGATGAACTACCATATAGGTAGCCATTACTCAGATTGTCAGAATTTTTCTACCTTTGCGTAATCCGAGTACATTTCTTCCTCTACGGTAGTGTTTTTAAATCAAATCCCAGACGGCATGTTATTTTGTCCCTACTACTTCAATGTGTACCTCTAAAACTATGGATATTTTCTTATAGCAGCAATGTCATTATTATATGTAGGAAAATTATAAACAGGCATTTATTTGTACCCTCTAATATCTGTCCATAATCAGATTTCCCTGATTGTCTGAAATATGCCTTTTTCTAGTTAGCTGGTTCTAATCAGAAGCAAAACAAGATCCACACATCACATTTGATTATTATGCCTTTTTCGATCTAGTAGTCCCACTTCCTTCCTTGTTTTCTTGTTTCTTTATGCCATTGATGTTTTACAAAAACTTGGTCACTTGTTCTGTAGAATATGTTCAAATCTGATTTTGTCTTTTTGTTTTCTTGTGTTATTACCTTGTTCCTCTATCCCCTATATTTTCTGAAAATAAAAGCTTAGAAGTTTCATTCCATTCTGGTTCAAAATGCTTGTAAGTGCTTTGTGTTGTGTCATATTAGGAAACACAGTATCTAGTGGTCCCAATTTTAGTGATGCAAAAATCAGTCTCTAGGTTCAGAGATTAATCAGTAGATGCAGAGATCTTCCATTGTAAATTTCTTAATTAACTTTTGAATTGCTAATGTTCTGTTCACTGATCATTGTGACCCAAATTATTTATTTCACTAGGGATTACGAACTGGTAAATTTTCTGTTACTCTTTTTGCATTAGGATTTGCATTAAAATTTGCATGGAATTTTTCTGTGGAAAAGCTTCATGTCCTGTTGATAATTCGTAAATGTTTGAAAGCTTTCTTGCTTTCAGACACAGCAGGATATTCCTTTCTCATCTTATATTTCTTGCCCAGTACCTGAAATTAGACATTCCTCCAAGGATCCCTGGATCCATCCAGATCAGGGCATAGTTTCCTCACTTTTTCAGCTGCACCTACCATTGTGTAATATGTGATTGAGGAGGGGATATATTTAACTAGTTTTCTTTAGATGTATACTAGAGTTATTTTTAACTATTTTCTATTTCACATTATTTTATGTATATTAAGATATGTCTGTAAGATAAATTCCTGGAGGTTAGACTGATGAGTTAAGGGCAAATGTATTAATATTTGTAATTTATATCATTATTACCAGATTGCACTCCATAGAGATTGTAAATATTTTTCATCAATGAATGAGAGTACCAGTTACCTTATATCTTTGCCACTAGAATTGTCAAACTCTTAGATTTTCATCAATCAATTTGCAAGAAATAGTTTTCTTGTGTCCTCTTAATTTGTATTTGACTACCTTTTCACAAATATAAGGGCCACTTGTGTTTCTTTTTTAATGAACTGTTAGTTTATATCTTTTGCCCTTTTTTTTCTATTGGATTTTTGGTCTTCTCATTTACTGATAAAGCTTTATAAATTAAGGAAGTTAGCCCTTCATCTGTCATGAGTTGCAGATATTTTACCTAGGTTGCTATTTGTCTTTTGACTTTTGGTATGATGGAGTTTTTTTTTTTTTTTTGCTGTGCAGAAGTTTGTTTGTATGTTGGTGTGTACACACATACGTATGTATTGGTCAGTCATTTCTTTTATGACTTTTAATATCTGATAGGACTAGTCCCATTTTCTCTTTTCAGGGTTTTCCAGGCCATTCTTATGTATAAGCTTTAGAAATTCCTTGTTTAGATCCAGTGAGTGGGAGAGGACAGATTGTTATTTTTATTGAGATCCTATTAGATTTATAAATTAAGTTAGGACAAATTGGCATCTTTAAGATGTTATCTTTTCTGTCAAAGAATATACTATGTCTTTCTATTTGTTCAAGGTTACTTTTGTTTTCTTCAAGAGATCTTACAGCTTTCTTCACATAAATTTTTCACATTTCTTTTTTTCTTTTCTTTCTTTCTTTTTTTTTGAGACCGAGTTTCGCTCTGGAGTACAATGGAGTGATATCGGCTCACAGCAACCTCTGCCTCCCGGGTTCAAGCAATTCTCATGCCTCAGCCTCCCAAGCAGCTGTGATTACAGCATGCACCACCACACTCAGCTAATTTTGTATTTTTAGTAGAGACGGAGTTTCACCATGTTGGTCAGGCTGGTCTCAAAACTCCTGACCTCAGGTGATCCACCCACCTCAGCCTCCCAGAGTGCTGGGATTACAGGCATGAGCCACCACACCCAGGCCATTTCTTGTTATTCCAGGATATTTTCTCCTTTTTGTTGCTATTAAATGGGTTTATAGATACTAACTTGTTATTGCTTATATGTATTCAGGCTTTTGCTTTCTGTATACTTTCTCTCTTTCTGTGTTATTGAAGTCCATTATTGTTTGTGGTATTTTTTCAGGTGATTTTATTGGGGTTTCTAGGTTATAATCATCACCTGCAACTAGTGATAAGTTTACCTCTTCCTTTGGATTTTTATACCTCTAATTTTTTTTTTTTTTTTTTTTTTTTTTTTGAGACGGAGTCTCGCTGTGTCGCCCAGGCTGGAGTGCGGTGGCGCAATTCGGCTCACTGCAAGCTCCGCCTCCCGGGTTCACGCCATTCTCCCGCCTCAGCCTCCGAGTAGCTGGGACTACAGGCGCCCGCCACCTCGCCCGGCTAGTTTTTTGTATTTTTTAGTAGAGACGGGGTTTCACCATGTTAGCCAGGATGGTCTCGATCTCCTGACCTCGTGATCCACCCGCCTCGGCCTCCCAAAGTGCTGGGATTACAGGCTTGAGCCACCGCGCCCGGCCATACCTCTAATTTTTTTACCACATTATATAGACTAATCAGACAAGGTAGGATTAAATAGTAGTGATTAATGTGCATCCTTTTTCTTTCTTGCTCTAGAAGCATTAAGTATTGTATGTTTGTATATATTGTCATATTAAGGAATATCTGTTTCTTGTTTTATTAAGTATGTTTATCAAGAGTATGTGTAAATTTTGTCCGATGCCTTTTCAGCATCTATGGAGCTGAAGATGTGATATTTCTCTTCTTTTTAACAAACATTGAACCAAACCAGCAGTCCTAGAGTCTTTTAATTGATGCTGGATTCTGTTTGCTAACACTTTACTTTTATAAATTAAAATGCAAAAGTCTGATTAATCTGCAGCCTTCCCATTTTGTACAGTCTTTGTCAAGTTTTGGTATTATTTCCTAAAAAATTCAGAAGTTTTCCATTTTCTAAAATGTATAACAGTTTTAAAATAGTATTGATATTATCAGCTCTTTTATGATTTCGTAGAATTCCCCTATAAAACCTTGTGACCTGGTGTTTTTTGTTTCGTTTGGTTTGGTTTGCTAGGTAGCTGTTTTAAAACTTCCCTCATTTATTTTGTGAAAATCAGTCTAATAATTTATCATACATTTAAAAATGACTAAAAGTATAATTGGATTGTAACACAAAGAAAGGATAAATGCTTGAGGTAATAGATACTCCATTTACGCTGATCTGACTATTATGCATTATATGCCTGTATCAAAAGCTCATGTAACCCATAGATATATACACCTACTATGTACCCATAAAATTTTTTTTTAATTAAAAAAAAAAGTCTCTTCAGGGTGTTTAGGTTCACTTTTGGTAGCTCACATTTTACTGGAAAATTATTTATTTTATTCATATGTAATTTAATTATACAGAGTTTTACAAAGTAGTTTCTATTGTTGTTATTATTATTATTTTTTTGAGACAGGGTCTTGTTGTGTCACCCAGGCTGGAGTGCAGTAGTGTAATCTTGACTCACTGCAACCTCTGCCCCCCAGGGCCAAGTGACCTTCCCACTACAGCCTCCTGAGCAGCTGGGACTACAGACACATGTCACCACACCTGGCTAATTTTTGTATTTTTTTGTAGAGACAGGATTTTACCATGTTGCCCAGGCTGGTCTCGAACTCCTAGGCTCAAGAGATCTGCCTGCCTTGACTTCCCAAAGTGCTGGGATTACAAGCATGTGCCACCGTGCCCGGCCAGTTTCTATTAGTTTTTGAAATTCTGTGTATATCTGTGGTTTTCTCAGTTTATTATTTTGCATATCTATGCTTTGTTCTTTTCACTTTTTTTTTTCAGGTAGTGAAATTGGGTGGTATTTGTTTTTCTCCATCTTTTTCAAGCTTTCAACAATAAACATCTATTACTTTTTATCAAAAAATTTTAAAAAGTTATGGAATCATAAATATTTATTTTAGAATACAAAAATAAATATATATTTTAGAAAACAAAATGTATTGAGTGCTTTCTGATTAAGAACAAAATATAGTTAATGAATGCTATCTGATTGTTTAATTAAATACTTTTATCCTTAGCCTTTTTTCCTATGGCCTGATTTCTTTTTTGGTAACATATTCTTCCCAGTTAATGAATTACTGAAACCTATAATAGAGAATCTTTTCTATTATTCTAGCTCAGGTGTATATTTAGTACTTCAACTTAAATTCTTGGATCAATGAAATAAAATCTTGATGAACTCTTTCTAGAAGTAAGGTACCCAAATTTATTGAAACCATTTTTTTTTTTTGAGTTTTGCTCTGGTGTCCAGGTCGGAGTGTAGTGGCTCGATCTCAGCTCACTGCAACCTCCGCCTCCCCAGTTCAAGCGATTGTCCGGCCTCAGCCTCCCAAGTAACTGGGATTACAGGTGCGTGCCATGATGCCCAGCTAATTTTTTTGTATTTTTAGTAGAGATGGGGTCTCACCATGTTGGTCAGGCTGGTCTCAAACTCCTGACCTCAGGTGATCTGCCTGCCTCAGCCTCCCGAAGTGCTGGAATTACAGGCGTGAGCCAACGCAACTGGCCTGAAAACAATTTTTATTAACATTAAGCTCACTAGAAAACTCTCAAGAATTGTGTTGCAGATCATTTGAAAATGTATCTGCCAACTTCCCCTTCCTTCCTGAAGTGTGTTTACAGGCAGAGCAAGTTACAACCGTCTTACTGTTCTTTAAGGATAGAGCAGCTTCCTGGGGATTCTGGAGGCTCAGTTCTCTGGTCAGTGATCAGGACACAATACTGATGTTGAGGAAAGTAAGGCCTTTCCGACAATGGGAATTATTCTTTTTTTTTCTTTTTTTCCTTTGAGACGGAGTCTGGCTCTGTCGCCCAGACTGGAGTGCAGTGGCGCGATCTCGGCTCACTGCAAGCTCCACCTCCCAGGTTCACACCATTCTCCTGCTTCAGCCTCCTGAGTAGCTGGGACTACAGGCGCCCGCCACCACACCCAGCTAATTTTTTGTATTTTTAGTAGAGATGGGGTTTCACCACGTTAGCCAGGATGGTCTCGATCTCCTGACCTCACAATCCACCCACCTCAGCCTCCCAAAGTGCTGGGATTACAGGCATGAGCCACCGCGCCCAGCCAACAATGGGAATTATTCTTAAAGTTATTTTTCTGTCTTTTTAAGCTAGATTAGTAACGTACTTTCGTTTTATTGGTGGAAATATTTAAAACAATTATTTTTCTGGTGATCACTGTTTTAGCTGTATTACAAGGCTGCTATGTAGTATTTTTATTCTAGAAACTAGAAATAGGTATTATATTATATTCTAGAAAGTCCACAAATTTCTTTTGTATTTCCCCTGTGCTTGAAATATTGTTTGAGAGACTTTTCAAATTTTCAGAATGAAATCGTTTTGTTTTCTGGATTTGTTGTGAATTTTCTAGTTTCATTGTATTGTTAAAAAATGTGGTTTGTATTTTTCCTTTTAGAGTTTGTAGAGGTATTTTTTGTAGCCCAATATATGGTCAATTTTTGTGATAGTTCTATGGCTATTTGAAAATAAGGTATATTCATATATTAGATTAGGGTGAAATATCCATCAGAGCTACCAGTTTATGTTGCTTATGTCATTTATTTCCTTACTTAGTTTTGTTTTTTGTTCTCTCAGACTAGGAGAAATAAATTTCCTATTATTAGTATCTTTCTATTTTTTCTATCTCCTATAATTTCATTTTCTGAATGTTGCTACTGTATATTTAGAAGCATATATATTCATATCTATTTTCTTTGTTATGAATTATAACCTTTATATGATGAGTGACTTTTTGTACTTTTTGACCAAAATTCTACATTATCTAATAAAAGGATTGCACTTCATGCTTTTGTGAACTTTATCCTATCCTTTAATTTTTTTTTTTTCAGGTATATCTTATGACAACATAGAATGGTTTGCTTTGTGGGTCAGTTTAAAGCTTTTTTTTCTGTTTAGTGGATGAATTAAGCCAGATATAGATAGAAAGGACATATCCTCCTATCAAGACACAACCATTGGTTGTGGTTTTGTAAAATTATTTTATGCCATTTTTTATGTTTGTATATATTTTGAAACTTTGAGTGGTGTGTTTTCTGTGCTTTTTAAATAGTAGTCCTCATATTAGGAAGATTTTCCCCCCAGTGGTTATCTTTATACTTACACTTTTATATGATACTTGTCTTCCTCTGTTTTAAAGCAGTCTTTTCTTTCCCTTAATTGAGTAAGTTACATTAGCTTTATTCTCTTCCCTTCTTTCTACTACTTTTAGCCAATATAGTATTCTTTTATTGCCCTTTATAATTTTATTCTTTCTTGTTGCTTAAGGTTTTACTGATTGACTTTCAACTTTGACTCTTATCTATTGCACATGAGGTGCAGTCATTGAGCTTATTCTACTTTTTATATTTTCTACTCTTGACATTCATTTGTATATATTCATTCATTTGAATTCCTACATTCTTAGACCATGTAACAGTTTCATTCCATTTGTTTTCAATCTTAAATCTGCAATTAAATGTATTGTTGCTCACTGCCAGTCCTTTTGCTGAAATTTTTCTGGTCATTTGTTGGTTTCAGTTTGTCCTCAAGTTGCTGCTTCAAAAAATGCTCATATGGGCCGGGCGCGGTGGCTCAAGCCTGTAATCCCAGCACTTTGGGAGGCCGAGACGGGCGGATCACGAGGTCAGGAGATCGAGACCATCCTGGCGAACATGGTGAAACCCCGTCTCTACTAAAAAATACAAAAAAAAAAAAAAAACTAGCCGGGCGAGTGGCGGGCGCCTGTAGTCCCAGCTACTCAGGAGGCTGAGGCAGGAGAATGGCGTAAACCCGGGAGGCGGAGCTTGCAGTGAGCTGAGATCCGGCCACTGCACTCCAGCCTGGGTGACAGAGCGAGACTCCGTCTCAAAAAAAAAAAAAAAAAAAAAATGCTCATATGAATAAGGGCTGAGTTATCTGTAGCCTTATTCCTGAAGGACAATTTTTGGCTCACACTTTTTCCTTGAGTACCTTGTAGGTATTTTTCCACTGTCTTCTGGCATTGAATGTTCAATAGAGAAGTATGATGCCAGCTTGATTTTATTTTTCTTAGAAGGGATGTGCTTTTTTGTGTGTGATTGCTGAAAGTATTTCTTCCAAATACCAAATAATTTAGAAATTATTTTATTAAGTGACATCTGATAAAATTATTAGATGTTTTCTTAATTGACCATTTTGGGTCAGTTTTATGTCTATCATTTTATTTACTTTTAAAAAATTTTTATCCTACATGCTTCTTACTGTGCCTTTCGTGTTGTATATTTTTACCATGTGCTCATTGCATTTTAGTTCTTAAATTTTTTTAATTCTTAAAATTCTTTTTCTTCCATTTCTCTTTTGAGTTCTGCCATGCTTGTTTCACTGCAACTCCCGTTGACTGGATAGCTCCTCCTTGAGTTCCTAAATTTCTGCTCTGAACTTTTTCTTCATAACTGCATTAGGAATTTTTCAATGCGAGTAACAAGTAGGGTTTTAATTTTTCTCTGCTTTGTGATGATATTGTTTGTTGAGGTTTCTTTGTCAGAGATGTCGCAGTGCCTTTTTACATTTTTTTCTATGGTATTTTTGTATAGATACTTAACCACTTTTTTGTTGCTTATATTGGCATGAGATGAGTTTCCCAAACCGTCTGTTAGAAGGGACTTAAGGGTCTTAGGAACGTTAGGAACACCTTCGGAGCAAGATAGTTTTCCAGGTTTCTGTATTCAAGGGCTCTCTGCTCCATTGTTCTGGTGGATTCTTTCTTCAAAATACAGCCACATCTCCTCTGCCTCTCAGTAACTTAAGGGGTTTAAGTAATGTGAACTACCAGCCATGAGTTTTCCGGGTCCTATTTCTGCTACCAAGGGATACACCTCCTACCCTTTAAATTGCCTGCCTCAAATGTTAACAATTAAAGAATTTGTGATCGATATACAGAAGTTCTTTGTACTATTCTTATAACTTTGTGAGTTTGAAACTACTTCAAAAGAAGAAATTACAAAAGAGCTTGCCTCACTTATAAAAGAGTGGTCCTTTCTGAGATCTGTCACTTCCAAACCACTTATTGTTCTGCCACTTTCTACACCTCCTTTCCTTACCTCCTTCTGAGAATCCCCCATTTAATCTCAGTTCTAAACATTGTAGTTCCCACTTGAGATAGGTTCTTTTCTTTCTGGGAGTAAAGATGTGCTATTCCCCTACCAGATTCCTTTATACTTCTTGTCTTTCTCCCATGCTCAGATGTGGCTTCATTTTACTCTGAAGTACTTTGGGTCATATTTACTTATAATTTGGCATTTTTAGGTTTTTATTATCCCCTAGTTTCACTAAAGACGTATGGTATTTTTTGTTTTTAACATTGTCTTTGTTGCTCTGTACCGGTTCTCGGAGAAAGATGGGAAAATTTGGAACTAAATGGCTGTTATGTTCCTACTAGAACTTGAAGTCCAGCTTTGAAAATTATTAAGAAATAATTTCTAGGCCGGGTGTGGTAGCTCACGCCTGTAATCCTAGCACTTTGGGAGGCCAAGGTGGGAGGATCACTTGAGCCTAGGAGTTTGAGACCAGCCTGGGCAACATAGTGAGACCCCCATCTCTATTAAAAAATAAAGAAATAATTTCTAAATAACCCCTTGTTTAAAGAAATCATGAAGAAAATTTTGAACTGAAGGATAATGAATACAATACATATAGAACTGGTATGATCAGCTAAAGCAATGCTTAGAGAGAATTTAAAACTTTAAATGCCTATTATAAAAGAAAAAAAGCATCAGTGACATGAACATTCATTCTCAACAAGTTAGAAAAATCACAGAAAATTAAATGCGAAAGAGAATAGAAAGAAATAAAAGATAAAAACCAATCAGTGAAATAGAAAAAACTTCTCTCTGTCCTTTAGATAGGGAGACTTCAAAGGTTTTTAAGAAGGATAGTGACATGATCATATTTGTTTTCCAGAAAGAGACCTCTGGCAGCAGTGTGGAGAATAGATAGAGGAGAAAAAACTAATCTGAGAAGCCAGTTAGGAGGCTTTTCAATCACTAGTTCAGGTAAGAGATGGTGATGGTCTAATGTGGGATGGAGAGGAAGGATTAAGCTGAAAAAATAGGTTTAAGAACCATGTCCAGAAAAAAAAAAAAACTTTGGGTGTAGTTACTGGTACATGGAACTGATTGGAAAAAAATAGACCAGAGCTTTACTAGATTTTTGAAGGAATTGTTTTTGCAAATAAACTATAAGCCTGGCATATCAGTCAAGGTTCAGCTAGGGAAACAGAACCAGTAGGAAGTATAGAGAGAGAGGGGATTTATGCAATTGTAGGAGCTAGATAGGCAAGTCTGAAATTTTTGGGGCAGGCTGGCAGGAAGGGCAGGTGAAATTCAGGCACGGGCTGAAGCAGTTGTCTATAGGTGGAATTTCTTGCTCTCAGGGAAGCTTCAGCCCTACTTTTAAGACCTTTCACCTAACTGAATTAGGCCCATCAACATTATTCAGGATAATCTCTTTTACTTAAAGTCAATGGATTATGGATTTTAATTACATCTACAAAATACCTTCATAACAACACCTAGATTAGTGTTCGATTAAACAAATGGCAGCTGGTAGCCTAGCAAGTTAACACATTAAAAACAACACCTGCCATGGTGACTTACACCTGTAATCCCAGCATTTTGGGAGACCAAAGCTGGAGGGTCACTTGAGATCAGGAGTTTGAGATTAGGCTGAACAACATAGTGAGACCTGATCTCTACCAAAAAAAAAAAAGAAAAGAAAGAAATTAGCCAGGTGTGGTATGTGCTTGTAGTCCCAGCTGCTAAGGAGGCTGAGATGGGAGGAAGGCTTGAGCCCAGGAGATCAAGGCTGTATTGAGCCATG
Source organism: Papio anubis (assembly GCF_008728515.1). Lineage (NCBI taxonomy): Eukaryota > Metazoa > Chordata > Mammalia > Primates > Cercopithecidae > Papio > Papio anubis. The sequence goes on from NC_044976.1 coordinate 34,205,474, forward strand.
ATTGTACCACTGCACTCCAGCAGTGACAAAGCAAGGCCCCATCTCAAATAAATAAAAAGAACAACTACTCTCCACACCTGGTGTGAAATTTTCTGATTATTCAGCCCTTGAAGCAACTTTAAGGTACAGTGACTGCCATATTATAAACTGTCTCCCAAGAAGGGTGTACTCTCCAGTGTACATTCAGAGTAGTGACTCTGAGTTTTCTAGCAGGTATGAATGGTGGTACTGTCAACTGAATATGGAAGTAGATCTACTATTGCTGATTAGTTGGCAGTACACACCATGTATCAATGTTAACATGTCCGAAGCTTGAGGATTCTATGGAACATATAGGCAGACATATCTAGTATATAGTTAGAAATTTAGGTATGAAAATCTATAATGTGGGAGCTGAAAGTAAGAATGTTGGGACTCTTCAGTACGTAAATCCATATTTGAAACTATAGAAGTGGGAAAACTCTTTAGGAATATTATTTAGATTGAAACAGGAAAGAGAAGGATAAAGCCATTGAGGAATACTAGCATTTAAGAAAGAAAGAACTAGTGAGCAAGTAATGATAATTACAAGGCAATATGAGACACCAAACATGATGTCAAAGAAGCCAAGAGGGGAAACATATCCAAAAAATAAATGAACTGGGCAGAGGGGCTCACGCCTGTAATCCCAACTACTTGGGAGGCTAAGGCAGGAGGATAGTCTGAGCCCCAGGAGTTGGAGGCTGCAGTGAGCAGTAATTGAGCCACTGTACTCCAGCCTGGGCAACAGAGTGAGACCCCTGTCTCTAAAAAAGGAAACAAAAAGTAGATGATTTCACAGTTAAACAATGAGAGCTTTTTCAATAAAATCAAGAGACGAGGATATCAGTACTATGGTTTTTAGTCACTATTGTGTTTGCTAACTTCTGTTCTTCTTACAGGTTTCAGTCTACATGTTACTTCCTTGAGAAGCAGTGTTTGACACCCTTCTCCCCCCATCCAGCCATCCCCCAAGTCTGAGTTAGGTATTTCTCTTCTGTATTCCCATAGCACAGTGTAATTCCCCTATAATAGCATGTATCACCTTGAATTATGAGTGTTTATTGTTCTGTCTCTCCTATTAGAATGAAAGCTCCATAAAGGGATTGTCATTTTATTCACCAGTGTACCCTCCATGCCCAGCACAACTTTTGGTCATATTAAACAAAGAATGAATAAATAAATCCAAGATCATAGGAGGAGGAGCATCCAAATGAGCCTCAAAAATCAGAGAAATATTTGTACTAGTATGTGATATCTTAGCTGAGCTTTAACAAGTATAATGAGATCAAGAGTTTGGATTGAAAATGAGGTGCTCGGGAATAAATGATTTCTGAGGTCTCTAAGATATTATAAAACCTTATTGAAATATCTAAGAGAAAATTTAATGAAACACATTATCCTTATGGAGAAGACTCAATTTTATAAAATGTCAGTTCTCCCCAAATCAATCTATAAATGTAGTTTTAATTAAAATTCCAATTGGGGGCCAGGTACAGTGGGTATGCCGGTATTTCCAGGACATTGGGAGGCCAAGGTAGGAGGATTGCTTGAGCCTGGGAGTTCTGACCAACATGGTGAAACCTCATTGCTAAAAAAGACAAAAAAGGCCAGGTGCGGTGGCTCAAGCCTGTAATCCCAGCACTTTGGGAGGCCGAGACGGGCGGATCACGAGGTCAGGAGATCGAGACCATCCTGGCTAACCCGGTGAAACCCCATCTCTACTAAAAAATACAAAAAACTAGCCGGGCGAGGTGGCGGGTGCCTGTAGTCCCAGCTACTCGGGAAGCTGAGGCAGGAGAATGACGCAAACCCGGGAGGCGGAGCTTGCAGTGAGCAGAGATCCGGCCACTGTACTCCAGCCTGGGCAAGAGAGTGAGACTCCGTCTCAAAAAAAAAAAAAAAAGACAAAAAAATTAGCCAGGTGTGGAGGTGTGTGACTATAGTCCCAGCTACTCAAGAGGCTCAGATGGGAGAATCGCTTGAGCCCAGAAGTCGAGGCTGCAGTGAACTGTGCTCTCACCACTGTACTCCAGCCTGGGCAACAGAATGAGACCCTGTCTCAAAAAACATAAAATAAAATTCCAGTAGGGTGTAGTATTATTAAGATTTATATGGAAGAATAAGTGACTAAGAGAAACCAATAGAATTTTAAAGAAAAATAAAGCAGGAATTGTCCTACTTCCTATAAAACTGTAACAGTTATACCACATGGCTTCAAGTGCAGGGACAGGCAGATTAATGAAGCAGAGTCTAGAAACAAGCCATATATGTGTTTATGGAAACTGTAAATATCTGACGTAGTGTTTCAGATCGGTAGGGAAAGAGTAGAATATTTAATAAATTGTGTTTACACAGTTAACTGTTTAAAAAATTAGATCCATCTAACATTAGACACAAAATTTATTTCTAGGTGAATTATAATCCCAAATATGAAAAGCAAATCTTCCAAATTCTTTTAGGATAAAAATGAGAGAATATTCCTAACACCAAACAAAGTAAAAAGTATAAAAACTGCAAAGGAAAATACTGATAAACTTGACCAAAATTTAAAACTTGTGTAATGCAAAAGAAACAAAGTTTAAAATATTAGAAAATTTGTAGCTCGTATAACTGAAAACTTTACAAAATATAAGGACAGATGAATTGAAAAATAGGTAGTTCTCAAAATAGGAAACCCATATAGCCAGTAAACATGTGAAAAGATTCCCATTCATTTATAATCAAGAACTTACAAGTGAAATCAGTGTTAACATTTTTTACCCATCAGATTTGTAAAAAAAGCCTTATTATTTGCCAAAAGTGCAAGGTGAAAAGAAAAATCTTATGAAATCCCAGATGTTGGTGAGGATGAAGTAAAAGGAACTCTCACACATTGTTTGTAGAAGTACCATTTAGCACAACTACTCAGGAGAGCAGTTCTCAACTAGAAGAGATGAAGTAAAGATGAAATTGCATAACTTAAAACCCATAAAGAGGTATCTTGCATGTGTGCTTGAAACATTATATGTAATAGCAGAAAATTGGAAATAGTCTAAATTCCTGTCAGTAGTAGAATGAATAAACAGCACATAAATAGTTATATAATACTGTGGTGTACTACATAACAGTTAAATGAATGAACCAGATCTATATGTATCAATGTGAATTATTAAAACAATGTTATACCCAGACATCGTGGCTCATGTCTGTAATCCCAGCATTTTGGGAGGCAGAGGCCTTTAGATCATATGAGACCAGGAATTTGAAACTAGCCTGGCCTGCATGGCAAAACCCCATCTCTATGAAAAACACAAAAATTGGTCAGTTATGGTAGTGCACGTCTGTAATCCCAGCTACTGGAATTGAGGCATGAGAATCGCCTGAACCCAGGAGATGGAGGTTGCAGTGAGCTAAGATCACACCTCTGTACTCCAGCCTAGGCAACAGAGTGAGACTCTGCCTCAAAAAAGAAAAAAGAAAAAAAAATGGGCTAGGCCTGGTGGCTCAGACCTGTAATCCCAGCACTTTGGGAGGTCAAGGCGGGTGGATCACTTGAGGTCAGGCGTTTGAGACCAGCCTGGTCAACATGGCTTAACCCTTTCTCTACTAAACATACAAAAATTAACTGGGCTTGGTGGTGCATGTCTGTAATCCCAGCTACTTGGGAGGCTAAGGCAGGAGAATCCCTTGAACCCAGAAGGCAGAAGTTGCAGTGAGCCGAGATTGCACCACTGTACTCCAGCCTGGGCGACAGAGTAAGACTCCACCTCAAAAAAAAAGAAAAAGAAAAAGAAAAAAAGAAAGAAAATGTTGGGGGTGAGTAAATAGCAAAAGGGGCCGGGCACAGTGGAGGCCAAGGCAGGTGGATCACTTGAGGTCAAGAGTTCAAGACTAGCCTGGCCAACATGGTGAAACCTCATCTCTACTAAAAATACAAAAATCAGCCAGATGTGGTGGCATACACCTGTAGTCCCAGCTACTCAGGAGGCTGAGGCAGGAGAATCAGTTGAACCCAGGAGGCAGAGGTTGCAGTGAGCCGAGATCATGCCACTGCACTCCAGCCTGGCTGACAGAGCAAGATTCTGTCTCAAAAAAAAAAAAAAAAAAAAAGCATGGTGGCACATGCCTGTCAATCCCAGCTACTCAGGAGGCTGAGGCAGGAGAATTTCTTGAACCCAGGAGACCGAGGTTGCAGTGAGCTGAGATTGCGCCACTGCACTCCAGCCTGGGTAACAGAGTGAGACTCTTGTTTCAAAGAAAAAAAAAGCGAAAGGATATGTTGTTACTTATATAAACTTAAGAACAAAAGTATGTACTGGATACATACAAATAAAGTGAAATTATAAAACAGAGATGGGGCAAATACACACCAGTTTCAAGAGTTTGGTTCCTTTTAGGAAGAAAAAGAAAAGAGAAATGGAATATAGTGGCTGGATTAGGGAGAAGAGATAGACCAAAAAGATTTAAGAAAAATATGAGAGTATGTTTATGTGAGCAAAGTATAACTTGTGTCATTGGGAGGCAAAAAAATAAGATTGATTAAAAAAAAAAAAAAAAAAAGACCTATGATCCGGGTATTGTAGCTCATGCGTGTAATCCCAACACTTTGGAAGGCCGAGGCGGGTGGATCACGAGGTCAGGAGTTTGAGACCAGCCTGACCAACATGGGGAAACCCCATCTCTACTAAAAATACAAAAATCAGCTGTGCGTGGTGGTGCACACCTGTAATCCCAGCTACTCAGGAGGCTGAGGCAGGAGAATCGCTTGAACCTGGGAGGTGGAGGTTGCGGTGAGCCGAGATCTTGCCACTGCACTCTAGCCTGCGGGATAGGGCAAGTCTCTTGTTTCCGAAAAAAAAAAAAAAACCTATGGTAGCTTAATGAAATGGAAATAAAGCCTAACATTTGAAGTTGGTTTATTTTTTCCCCAGCTTTATTCAGGGATGATTAACAAGTAAAAGTTACATGTATTTGAGGTATACAATGTGATTTTTGATAATACATATGCATTGTGAAATGATTACAGCAATCAAGCTAATTAATGTAACAATCACCTCATAGGTATGTGAGAGACATAAGAACATGAAATTTACTCTCAGTGTATTTCAAGTATACATAATAATTATAGTCACCAAGCAGTACATTAGGTCTCCAGAACTTACTCATCTTGTAACTGAAAGTTTATACCCTTTGACCAGTATCTCACCATTTGCCTCAGCCCTCAGCCCTGGGTAACTACCATTCTAGCCTCTGTTTCTGTGAGTTGAGCTTTCTTAGATTCCACATGTGAGATCATACAGTATTTGTCTTTCTGTGTCTTGCTTATTTCATTTAACATAATATCCTCCAGGTTCATCCATGTTGTCACAGATGACAAGACTTCCTTCTTTTAAAGGCTAAATAATATTCCATTTTATGTATGTACCACGTTCTTTTTATCCATTTGTCTGTCAGTGGTCACTTAGGTTGTTTCCATATCTTGGCTATTGCGAATAATGCTGCAGTGAACGTGGGAGTGCAGATATCTCCTTGAGATAGTGATTTTATTTACTTTGCATGTAGTCCCTGAAGTGGGATTGCTAGATCATATAGTAGTTCTATTTTTAATGTTTTGAGGAACCTCCATACTGTTTTCTGTAAAGGCTGCAACAAGGGTTTATTAATTGCCAATAAAATGCTGCTGTGAAAAATAATGAGAAATATTGCACTGACGATGTTACTTGGTTACATTTCCTTTTTTGCTTTTGCGTGATTTTGATTTTGGAAGCCTTGTACGTGGTATACTGCACTGAACTAAACAGCCTTTATTGAACTTGAAATCAGCTGGAGAAGACTGGTATTGAGCACTATAGTAAGTACTGTAAAGGAAAATACCAAGTGCAATGGAAGCATAAAAGGGAGGGATGTTTCCCTCAGGAAATGACAGATGGGAGCTAGGTGACATTGGTGATGGAAATAAGTGCAATTCTCTCTTATTGTGTGATTGGTCTTGAGAATTATTGTTCTATTGGCTTTTAATAGCCTAACTTTCAACTGTGGAATTAAACTTACTGTATTTTACCAATCTAAGACTCAAAATTGTTTGTTTACATTTCAACATCTCTGAAATTGGGAGATATCTTACAATTGATGGTTTGTCACAGTTCAGTTGGCAGGTTTCTTTTTAAAGAATACATAAAATGCTGGTGCACCTTACCATCAATGGCGTCTTAGATTTGATGAAATGCAGAATATTTCTTTAGCTTGTTTTGAGGCCAGCCCATTTGCAACTTGCATTGTATTATTGTAATTCACAGATTTTAAGACCATTATAGTGGCAATTCCAGCATTTTTGGCAGGTTGAGGTGGGTGGATTGCTTGAGTCCAGAAGTTTGAGACCAGCCTGGGCAACATGGTGAGACCCTGTCTCTACAAAAAATACAAAAATTAGCCAGGCGTGATAGAGTGAGCTGGTAATCCCGGCTACTCGGGAGGTTGAGGTAGGAGAATCACTTGAGCCGGGAGGTGGAGGTTCTGGAGGTTCCAGTGAGCCATGATCTCACCACTGTACTCCAGCCTGGGTGACAGAACAAGACCCTGTCTCAAAAAAATAAAAAGACCTAGTGAATCTGATGTTTGTTAGTTATATCTCCCTTAAGATGTTATTTACCTCTGATGTACCAGATAGAATACTAAGCATTTTGTATTAATTATTATTACAGTATTGCATGTAAATTCCACCACAATTGTATAAGGTAGTATCATCAACTGAAGTTTAGAGACAGAAAGTCACATAGTTTATATTTAAAGGGGAGAAGTTCAACTCTTCTGACTCCAGTGCTTATACCTTTAACATAGCTCTGTACTGCATCCCTTAAGAAGCAAGATTCCTGGCAGACGAATCTGAGATCTTAGACACATCAGTTAAAAAATTTATTTTTGTGGCCAGGCGCAGTGGCTCACTCCTGTAATCCCAGCGCTTTGGGAGGCCTAGCGGGGCGGATCACAGGGTCAGGAGATCAAGACCATCCTGGCTGACACATTGAAACCCCATCTCTACTAAAAATACAAAAATTAGCTGGGCATGGTGGCAGGCGCCTGTAGTCCCAGCTACTCGGGAGGCTGAGGCTGGAGAATGGCATGAACCCAGGAGGCGGAGCTTGCAGTGAGCCGAGACTGTACCACTGCACTCCAGCCTGGGCGACAGAGGGAGACTCCATCTCAAAAAAAAAAAAAAAAAAAAAATTATTTTTGTTTACTGTTACTTTTCAGTAAAATGTAGCTTTTCAGAAACATTCACTATTCCATTTTGCTTTTAGTAAAAAGTAGTTGGAATATGTAAATGGTTGTAGAATTTGATAATTTTATTTCTGCAGAGTAGTTAGAAGTTCACACTGTAATATGCTGCTTTTGCAAGGAAAACAGATTTCTAGTAAATAATTTATTAATCACAGTATTAGTGTTGCTTACTTCATGTATTTGTCTTGAGTTCAGGTATAAGATTGCTAAGATTGAGAAATAATTTGATTTTACAATATTCAAATTAGTCCTTTCAGAAGTAGATCAAAGCAGAACTTTTCTTTGGGGTGGAATGAGAGTTATCAGCTGATTCAGGCATCTGGGTAAGAATTTTAGCAACATGAGGTCAAACAAGGCCAACTAAAGATATCTGGATCAGGCTTACCCAGGCGGGCTATCTTCACATTAGAAAAGCAGTATAAGGCCGGGCACAGTGGCTCACGCCTGTAATTCTAGCACTTTGGGAAGCCGAGGTGGGCAGATTGCCTGAGCTCAGGAATTCGAGACCAGCCTGGCCAACACAGTGAAACCCCGTCTCTACTAAAATACAAAAAATTATCCGGGCTTGGCAGTGTGCACCTGTAGTCTCAGCTACTCGGGAGGCTGAGGCAGGAGAATTGCTTGAACCCAGGAGGCAGAGGTTGCAGTGAGCCAAGGTCGCACCACTGCACTCCAGCCTGGGCGACAGAGCGAGACTCCGTCTCCAAAAACAAAAACAGTAATGGCTGCAGGAATTTCAGTGACAGTCTTCATGAGATCTGTCTCTTGATTCTCACTGTTTTCAGTGTGGTTGAGTTATGCCCTTTCTGTTTGGTGCACAGCTGTCTTCTTGAGATCATACTTCACTGTTGCCCTGGGAATTCCTTTTGTCTTTCTCGTATAATCTTGTTTCTTTTTTTCTCTTTTTAAAAAATTTTCAGAAGCTTCATGAGAATAGGATACCTGGGAAGCAAATGTTATATATAAAAATATAAAATATATATATATGTTTATATTAGAAAATGTATCAACAAACTTAAAATGATAGTTCAGCTCTTTCTATGGTGAAAATTTTTCTTCAGAAATTCAAAAGCATCACTCCATTTTTAAAATAGCTGTATTGACGTTTAATTTACATACCATAAAATTCACGTTTTATTTCCTAAGTATTATCTTTCATAGCATGCTGTTCTTGTTTCACAGATGCAGTATCCTCTCCTAGCTTTCTGAGCATAATTTATTTTGGAGTTCTTCCTGTACATGCTTATGCTTCCCCCAAACTCCTTTTTGTTTGTTTTGATCTCTGTCTTCCACTTTGGAGGCTTTCATCCAATATCTAGTATTCTTGATTACTGTCTATTCAGTGGGAATCTAAAAACACTGGATGCTCTGAAGGCATGGATAGGATTTGTTGACTCTGATCCTCACCATAGGGTGATTTCAGTGGGCTTAGGTTGGGGAATCTACAATGTTAGGATCCTTAGGTCTCTTCTCTTGGCTGGTCAGGTTGCCCAAAGGTGAGTCTTCCAAACTCCTGCCTAAAGGATAGCAGTGTGGTTGCCTGCATTCTGGAAGCCTCGTTGGGAGTTCTAGCTGGGGGAACTTCTATATTCAGCATTTAATATGTTACAGTCATTTAATCCCTTGTTTTTGGTACAATCTTGTGCTCTCAACTGTGTCTGGCATCTTCCTTCCAGGGAGCCTCTGTTTTATCTTTTCCAGTTAGTATGCCTCCAGATTTATGCAAGGATGAACAAGAGGCAGCTGTTCATCAATGTGAGCTAGACACAGGATATAGGACTCTACCTGCTTCTCAGACTGCTTTTCTCTTTATTTTTCTGCGTCACTCCCATCCTTTTATCACCAACTTCCTCACTTGCTTTTCATCTTTCAGAATGTTGATATATCCCCTGTTCTGTTCTCCCTTCTAGATTTGTACCTTTAATTTATTTTTAAATTCCTGGTTACAGTGGAGTTTGAGAAAGGAATGAAATGAAGAAGGATAAGAGATGCTCATTGTTAATCTGCCATCTTAACCCAGAATCTATTCTTAAAGGGCAGGGGCTTTGTCTGGTTTATCTCTAAATTTCAACCCATAAAGGAATCTGTGACATAGTATATACTTAATAAATGTTTGGATGGTTAAGTCTTATTTTGTACCTGTATTAGTTATCTACCACTGCATATTAAATTATTCCAAAACATAGTGACTCAAAACAATAAACTATCTCACACAGTTTCCATGAGTTAGGAGTGACTTCACTGGTTCTAGCTCATGAGGCTGCATTCATCTCAAGTCCTTACAGGGCCTGGGGGATTCACTTCCAGTATGACTCACTTAATTGATAACAACTTAGTTCTGGAGGCCTCAGTTCCTTGCCATGTGGACCTCTCTATAAGGCTGGGTAAGTATCCTCACAACATTGTGGCTGGCTTCCTCCAGAGCAGGGATTAATGAGAGAGCAGGGTAGAAGATGTAATAACATTAAGACCTAGCATTGAAAGTTACATTCTTTTTATTTTTATAATATCCTATTGGTTACTCAGATTACTTGATATTCAGTATGGGAAGGGACTGTACAAAGCTCTGAATCCCATATGTCAAGACTCATTGGGGACCATCTCAATGGCTGGCTACCACAGTTTCTGACTTAAGCTAGAAATAAAAAGAGTATATTAAATCCAAAGTAAGCAGAAAGTAAGAAATAATAAAGATTAGAGCAAAATTTAATTTAAAAACTACAGAGTATCGGACGGGCGCGGTGGCTCAAGCCTGTAATCCCAGCACTTTGGGAGGCCGAGATGGCTGGATCACAGGTCAGGAGACTGAGACCATCCTGGCTAACACTCTGTGAAACCCCGCCTCTACTAAAAATACAAAAACTAGCTGGGCTGAGGTGGCGGCTTCTGTAGTCTCCAGCTACTCTGGGAGGCTGAGGCAGGAGAATGGCGGAACGGGAGGCGGAGTTTGCAGCAGCTGAGATCCGCCACTGCACTCCAGCCTGGGCGCCAGAGCGCAGACTCCATCTCAAAAAAAAAAAAAAAAAACTACAGAGTATCAACAATGAAGCCAACTGTTGGTTGTTTAAAAAATTAGTAGAATTAATAAACCTCAGGTAAGATTAATCAGGAAGTTAGGGAAAGCAGATTACCAGCATCAGGAATGAAGCGGGGTATCACTAAAGATTCTTCAGAATTGAAAGATTAATAAGGAATGGTATGAACAACTTTATGCCACTAATTTGATAACTTAGATGAAATAAATTCCCTTTGACAAGCCACAGCTTTACCAAAATTGGACTCAAAAGAAGTCTGAATAGCCTTCTGTATCAAAGAAATTGAATTCATAATTCCTCCTCACAAAACTGCAGTCCCAAATGATTTCACTAGTGAGTTTTTTTTCTAACATATAAGGAATATAACATCAATCTTTCACAATTCTTCAGAAAATAAGTGCTGGGTTTCCCCCACTCCCCTGCATTTCTCTCTTTTTTTTTTTTTAGATGGAGTCTCACCTCTGTTGCCCAGCTGAGTGCAACACAGGATCTCTGCTCACTGCAGCTCCCAGGTTCAAGCATTGTCCTGCCTCAGCTCACAAGTAGCTGGGACTACAGTGCATGCACCACACCACACCCAGCTAATTTTTGTGTTTTTAGTAAAGAGACAGGGTTTCACCATATTGGCCATCAGTTCTCAAACTCCTGACTTCATGACCCGCCTTCCTCAATCTCCCAAAGTGCTGGGATTACATGTGTAAGCTACCACACTCAGAAATTTTTTTGAGATGGAGTTCGTTTCTGTCGCCTGCAGGCTGGAGTGCAGTGGCCGGATCTCACTCACTGCAACTCCGGCCCCAGGTCTTCAGCACCACATTCTCCTGCTCCCAGTTCTCGAGTAGCTGGGACTACAGGTGCCCCAATTTCCAGCTAGTTTTTGTATTTTTTAGTAGAGACGGGTTTCACCCTCGTGTTAGCCAGGATGGTCTCATCTCCTGACCTCGGGTGATCCGCCTATCTCGCCTCCCAAAGCATAGGGATTACAGGCTTGAGCCACCAAGGCCTGCCTAGGAGCCACCACGCCCGGCCCAGATTGTTTTCTAAATTTTTTTTTTTTTTTTTTTTTTTTTTTGAGACAGGCTGTGTCACCTAGGCTGGAATGCAATAGTGTGATCACAGCTCACTGCAGCCTCAACCTCCTGGGCTGTGCTGCTCAGGCTGGTCTCGAACTCCTGTGCTCAAGCAATTCTCCCATCTGGACCTCCCAAAACGCTGGAATTATAGGCATAAGCCAACATGCCTGGCCCCAGTTCATTTTCTGAGGCTGGTATACCTGGTACTAACACCTGACAAAGACAATATAATCCTCTCAACAGGAAAATTATTTGACTCATTTTAAACATTCTCGTGATAAAAATTTATAACAAACTAGTAATAAAAGGAAATTTCTTCAGCTAATTAAAAACACGTAGAAAAACATACAGGCATCATCATACTTCTGTGGTGAAGAGATTGAACGCTTTTGCCCTAAATTCAAGAAGAAGGCAAGGATGCTTGCTCTCATTATTTCTATTTAGTAATCATACTGGAGGTCCCAGGCAGTGGCAAAACAAGAAAAGGAAATAAAAGGCATAATTTGTAAAGGAAGAAATAAAACTATCTCTATTATTACGTAGAAGACATAATACTCTTAATAAAAAAATTCTAAAGAATCTACCAAAACAAGCCCCATTAAAATTATTAGAATTAATACATCAATTTAGTGAGGCCACAGGATGCTAACTGCATATACAAAAATGAATACTAGCACTATAACAAATAATACCAGCATTCAACAATTGAAAAACAATTTAAGTGCCATTCATAACATAAAACATAATTTTTAGGAATAAATGTAAAGATGTGCATGGCCCTTACGCTGAAAGCTACAAAGCATTACTGAGAAAGACAAGGAAGGTAAAGAGGTGTTCTTGGACCAGAAGTCTCAAATTGTTAAGAATTTTATTCTCCCCAAATTGATCTATAAACTCAATACAATAGAAATCCCATCAGGCTTACTTTGGGAGGCTGAGGTGGGTGGATTGCCTGAGCTCAGGAGTTTGCAACCAGCCGAGGCAACATGGTGAAACCCCATCTCTACTAAAATACAAAAAAAATTAGCCGGGCATGATGGTGTGCGCCTGTAGTCCCAGCTACTCGGGAGGCTGAAGCAGGAGAATTGCTTGAACCTGGGAGGCAGAGGTTGCAGTGAGCCAAGATACCACTGCACTCCAGCCTGGGTGACAGAGCAAGACTCTGTCTCAAAAAAATAATTTTTTATATATATATAGTTTATATAGTTTATATATATATATATAAAATTGTCAAGCTGATTCTAAGATTTATATGCTGGTACGAAGAACCTAGCATTTCTATTTTGAAGAGCCAAAAACTCTCTTAAAGAAGAACAAAGTTGGTGGATTTATACTACCTGGTTTCAAGACGTGCTGTAAAACTACTGAAATCAAAAACAGTGATACTGGGGTAAAGACTGTCAGGTTACAGAACAGCTACCAGAATAGACCCATTAATGTGGCTAGTTGATTTTTGACAAAGGGCCCAACATAATAGAATGCCAAAAAGGTTAGTCTTCTCAATAAATGATGTAACAACTGGATATTTGTATAAAAAAATTAACCTTAACACCACACAGAAAATTTAGTTCAGAGTTTATCCCAGGATAAGACATTAAAACTGGGAAATTTCCAAGAGAAAATGGGGAAAATATTCATGATCTTGGACGAGGCAAAGATATTTTTCTTGTTTCAAGACAGGATCTCCTTATCACCTGGACTGAAGTGCAGTGGGTGATCTTGGCTCATTGCAACCTCTGCCTCCCTAGTTCAAGCGGCTCTCCCAACTCAGCCTTCTGAGTAGCTGGGACCACAGGTGCATGCCACCACACCTGGGTAATTTTTGAATTTTTAGTAGAGACGAGGTTTTACCATGTTGGCCAGGCTGGTCTCGAACTCCCTGATCTCAAGTGATGCACCCACCTAGGCCTCTCAAAGTGCTGGGATTACAGGCATAAACCACTGCACCCGGCCAGGATTTCTTAATAAATCGAAAACCATTGCAATTAAAAGCTTCTCCTTTTGAGAACACCATTAAGAAAATGACAAGGCAGCCAGGGGCACTGGCTCACACCTATAATCCCAACACTTTGGGAGGCCTAGGCAAGAGAATTGCTTGAGGCCAGGAGTTTGAGACCAGCCTGGCCAACATAGCAAAAAAAATTTTTTTTGATTAGCTGAGCGTGGTGGTGCATGCCTCTAGTCCCAGCTTCTTAAGAGGATGAGAAGATTACTTGAGCCCAGGAGTTAGAGGTTGTGGTAATAATTATCACCAGTGCACTCCCTCCAGGGCAACAGAGCGAGACTTTGACTCTTTAAAAAAAAAAAAAAAAAAAAAAAACAAGCTACAACTGAGAGAACACATTTGCAAAACATAACAGAACAATACTTATATCCAGAATATATGAAAAATGTACATAACTCAGAAATAGAAAAAAAGTAGCAATAAAAATCACATGCTTAACAAAAGAATATGTGTGGTTGGGTGCGGTAGCTCACGCCTGTGATCCCAGCACTTTCAGAGGCTGAGGCGGGCAGATCACCTGACGTCAGGAGACCAGCCCAGCCCAACCAACATGGTGAAACCCTATCTCTACTAAAAGTACAAAAATTAGCCGGGCATGGTGGCAGTCACCTGTAGTCCCAGCTACTCAGGAGGCCGAGGCAGGAGAATTGCTTGAACCCAGGCAGCAGAGGTTGCAGTGAGCCAAGATTGCACCATTGCACTCCAGCCTGGGCGACGAGCAAAACTCCGTCTCAAAAAAAAAAAAAAAAATTTAAAAGAGTATATGTGAATGGTCATTAAGCCCTTGAGAAGATGCAGAACATCGTTGGCCATTCAGGAAATTCAGAAAGAACCACAGGGAAATACCACCCATAAGTACTAGATTGACTAAATTTAAAAGACTGAAAATAAATGTTGACAAAGATTTGAAGCAACTAGAAATGGGAGGAGTGTAAAATGGTAAAACTACTTTGAAAAATAGTTCGGCGGCCGGACGCAGTGGCTCACGCCTGTAGTCTCAGCACTTTGGGAGGCCTAGACAGGCAGATCAGTTTAGGTCAGGAGTTCAAGACCAGCCTGGCCAACATGGTGCACTCCGTCTCTACTAAAAATACAAAAAAATTAGCTGGCGTGGTGGCGCATGCCTATAATCCCAACTACTCGGGAGGCTGAGGCAGGAGAATAGCTTGAAACCAGGGAGACAGAGGTTGCAGTTAGCCGAGATTACGCCACTACACTCCAGCAGCCTGGGCAACAGAGCAAGACTCCGTCCAAAAATAAAGAAAAGAATTGTTATGGCTATTCTTGTTTCATTGTGCTTTCTTGTTAATTATAGTATCTTAAGTTCCAGAGGGAGAGAGGATTACATCCTGTTGATATTTTGACTGAAAGTGCTTTGAATTTGAAGATTAATTCGGGGATAATTTACATGAATAGGGTGTATTACTCCATTTATTTGATCTTCTATAGTATCTTTCAGTAATAGAGATACTTATTGCTTCCATAGGTCTTACATACCTTTTGTTTAGATTTCATCTCAAATGCCTTATGTTTTTTGTTGTGATCATAAGTGATATATTTTTAAATTACGTTTTAAGTAGGGTGCTAGTGTATAATAATATAATTTATTTTTATATGTAGACCTTAAATCTAGCAACATTGCTGAATTATTAATTCTGTAATTTGTCCATAGATTTTATTGGGTTTTCTATGCACACAATTAATGTTGTGAAGGGTAATAGTTTTGTTTCTCTCTTTCCATCCTTTTCACTTTTTATTCTCCTAATTTGCTTTGCTGTGCTAGCTGGAACTTCCTATAAAATGAAGTTGAATTTACCATAGAGTTTTTTTTTTTTCTTTTTTATGTATCTGCCAGGTTGTAATACCATAGAGTTTTGGTAAATAACTTTTACCAGATTAGGGAAGTTCCCTTCTCGTCCTGGTACAATAAGAGTATTTACTTCAGTGCTGAATTTTATCAAATGCTTGCTTTTTGGGGACTGCCATCTATGGAAATGATTATATGCTTATTTCCTGTAACATGTTAATGTAGTATATTTTATTGATAGATGTTTTAAATGTTAAATGTAAACATTTTTCAGTAATAATTAGCTAATTTGTGAAAGGGAAAGAATAAAATACATATATATGTAGGTTTATTAAATATTAATAATTCATCCGAGGGACAGAAAAGCAAATATTTGATCATTAAAATTTATTCCTAATTCAAAACTATATTTGCTGATTTCAACCCATTCTTTATGAGTTTTTTATTACTAAATTTAATTTTTACCTCAAATGCCCACCTTCCTGTACAGAAGATGGTCAATAGTAAAATGATTCAGAGTGTAGTGGAATAAACAGGGAAGATAGTAGAAGAGGGTTAAACAGGAGAAATAATTCTAGCATGTTTGTTTAGTAGTTACAAGTAATTACAGCTTTATGGTATCTGAAATATTAGTTGTGAATGCTGGTGTTATAGCAATCCAATGAATGAATTTTACCTGTAGGATTAAAAGAAAGGCAAATTAAGCATATTATTCACTATATATTTATTTTTCTTTATTTACTTTTTAAAAATTAACCCAGATCAATATGTGCCAAGAACTTAAACATTATAAACATAAACTTATATTTGGTATGTGTCCTGTCAGCCTTCCTTTTTGTGCACTATAATATTCTAACATTTTTCAGTAGAAGAATATAATGTATATATATTTAAAACTATTATGGATTTGAATAAGATACCCAGAATACTGTTACAATCTTAACAGTCTCTCTCTTTTTTTTTTTTAATTAGTTAGAAACGGGAAATGTTTCTAAAGTTTATTTGGATGGAAGTTTAGCAGTGAGTATTGATTTCTCTTATCTTTTTCACAGAAGTACTCATGGGCCGGGTGCGGTGGCTCACGCCTGTAATCCCAGCACTTTGGGAGGCCGAGGCGGGTGGATCATTTGAGGCCAGGAGTTTGAGACAAGCCTGGCCAACATGGTGAAACCCCGTCTCCACTAAAAATACAAAAATTAACTGGGTGTGGTGGCATGCACCTGTAATTCCAGCTCTTGGGAGGCTGAGGCACAAGAATTGCCTGAACCTGGGAGGCAGAGGTTGCAGTAAGCCGAGATCACGCCACCACACTCCAGCCAGGATGACAGAGGGAGACACTGTCTCAAAAATAGATGAATAAATAAATAAAAATGAAAAATAAGTACTCATGGATGTATACCAAAAAAATAAATACACACACATACGTACACAAACACACACACATACACAGGAACATTCATTGGAATATTGTTTGTAATAGTAAAAAATAACCCATAACTCTCCCTTAGGGGATATAAAGTACATCCATACAATGGGATATCTTGCAGCTATGAGAGAGAATGATATAGTTTCATATTAGTACATACAAGGCACAGTATAGTGTTTCTAATGTTTTACCATTTGTGTTATTTTTTATTAAGAGGGGAAGGGAGTACCTATTTACTTAATTATCATGCACCCATACTGTAATATAGTGTGCAGCAATTAAAAGAGTGTACTAACATGAAAAGATCTCTAAGATGTATTGTTAATTTTTAAAATAATGATAAAATGAGTCATAGAATGTTTATCATCTGATTTCATCTAAAAAGTTATTCCTACATTTTTATCTTTGTAAATTAGTATTAATTTTTATTTTTTAATCACCTTTCTGACAAATCTAAGTGCATATTAAAAGGAGAGGTTGTGTACATATCTAAGTACTAACAATGGTTACTTATTAGAGATATTTGGAGGTGGGAGGTTCAGACTGGAGAGGGTCTTTACTTTGTGTATCTCTGTATTGTTTGAGTTTTTATGATGAAACTTTATTCATGTATTGTGTAATAAAGAAGTAAAAAACAGTATGCACTCAGTACCAAAAATGAAGTTATAAAGATAAAAGTGTTTTTTCATAGTAAAAAATGTATTTAAAAAAAAATTTTTTTTTTGAGATGAAACGTCTTGCTCTGTCACCCAGGCTGGAGTGCAGTGGCACAATCTCGGCTCACTGCAACCATTGCCTCATGGGTTCAAGTGATTTTCTGGCCTTAGCCTCCTGAGTAGCTGGGATTACAGGCGTCTGCCACCACACCCAGCTAATTTTTGTATTTTTTAGTAGAGATAGGGTTTCACCATGTTGGCCAGGCTGATCTTGAACTCCTAATTTCAAGTGATCTGTGCACCTTGGACTCCCAAAGTGCTGGGATTACAGGCGTGAGCCACTGTACCCAGACAAGATAACTTCTTTTTTTTTTTGAGACAGAGCCTCACTCTGTCACCCAGACTAGAGTGCAGTGGCATGATCTCCGCTCACTGCAACCTTGGCCTCCCAGGTTCAAGCCATTCTCAAGCCTCGGTCTCCTGAGTAGCTGGGATTACAGGCGCACGCCACCACACCCGGCTAATTTTTTTGTAATTTCAGTAGAGATGGGGTTTCACCAGGTTGCTTAGGCTGGTTTTGAACTCCTGAGCTCAGGCAGTCCGTCTCTTTTGGCCTCCCAAAGTGCTGGGATTATAGGTGTGAGCCACCATGCCCGGCCAAAAATATTTTAAAGAAAATAAAATACCCACAGTAGCCTCACCACCCACATTTATCCAGAGATAACTACTGTTAAAGCTTTGAAAATATCTTCCCAGAGGTAAGGGACATTTTATGGAGGACATTTAATGTTAAACCAAGGAAAGCAAGAGAAGGATCCCCACGTAACAAGTTTACACTCCTGACCTCATGATCCGCCCGCCTCGGCCTCCCAAAATTCTGGGATTACAGGTGTGAGCCACCAACCTGGCCAACATGGTAAAACCTCGTCTCTACTAAAAATGCAAAAATTAGCTGGACATGGTGGTGGGTGCCTGTAATCCCAGCTACTCTACTCGGGAGGCTGAGGCAGGAGAATTGCTTGAACCTGGGAGGGGGAGATTGCAGTGAGCCAAGATTGCGCCATTGCACTCCAGCCTGGGCCACAGAGTGAGACTCTGTCTCAAAAAAAAAAAAAAAAAATGTTTACACGTAGCTGAACAGTGGGCATTTTGTTTGTTTTTTGTTTTTTTGAGTAGAAAAATGACATGTAACTCACTGTCTTATGGTTTTACTTTTTGTTGTATCCCCAGTGCCTATATAACACATAATAGCCATTAATAAGTATGTGTCTAAGAAATGAGTGATGGTGGCCAGGTGCAGTGGCTCACGCCTGTAATCCCAGCCCTTTGGGAGGCTGAGGTGGGTGGATCACGAGGTCAGGAGATCGAGACCATCCTGGCTAACATGGTGAAACCCGTCTGTACTAAAAAATACAAAAAATTAGCCAGGCGTGGTGGCAGGCGCCTGTAGTCCCAGCTACTTGGGAGACTGAGGCAGGAGAATGGCGTGAACCCGGGAGGCAGAGCTTGCAATGAACCGAGATCGTGCCACACCACCAGGGCGAGGGCGAGAATCTGCCTTTTAAAAAAAAAAAAAAAAAAAAAAAGAAAACGAAAAATGAGTAATGGTGATCTGCTAACCATTGGTGAAACTCTTCTAGTTCCAAAACCTATGGTTAAGAAATCATATTGGTTGACTGTTAAAAAACCACCCATTGCTCAATAATATTGGACAGATAACCCTTAATATTACTATCTGTAAGCTGAGCGCAGTGGCTCATGCCTGTAATTCCAGCACTTTGGGAGGCCGAGGGGGACGGATCACCTGAGGTCAGGAGTTCGAGACCAGCCTGACCAACATGGAGAAACCCCATCTCTACCAGAAGTGCTAAATTGTCTGGGCGTGGTGGCACATGCCTGTAGTCCCAGCCACTTGAAAGGCTGAGGCAGGAGAATCGCTTGAACCCAGGAGGTGGAGGTTGCAGTGAGCTGAGATTTGTGCCATTGCACTCTAGCCTGGACAACAAGAGCGAAAGTCTGTCTCAAAAAAAAATTATATATATATAAAATATTTTATGTATATATATGTGTGTGTGTGTATGTATATGTATATGTATATTATTATCTGTAGCTTAGATTAGCACCAACGACTAATACCACTGTTTTTTCAAATCATTACAAGACAGGGAAAATCTCATTAGAATAGACAGTCTAGGGTGGCATAGAAAGCCTTGTTTAAGAAATAATACTGGCCAAGTGTGGTGGCTAACACCTGTAATCCTACCACTTTGGGAGGCTGAGGTGGGAGGATCACTTGAGCTCAGGAGATGGAAACCAGCCTGAACAATATAGTGAGACCTTGCTTCTATTTAAAAAGAAATAATACCTAACCATCTCACCAGCCTTCTTTGTATCTTACAAGCCTTGTCTCACCCAGAACACTTCTCTATAGAGAATGGAATGAATCAGTTACTTATGATGAAAGAGATAGGTAATAAAAACTGTAGTATCTGGCCATTCTGTATTTGTGCCTCAGAGGTCAAATTAAAACTGCTTAATTTTGGAAATTTGTGTGTACATAAATGTGCATAAGGGATCATTTTAAATAGATAGTTATCATGGAGCCTAAGATGAAATTTCTGAATTTTTTAGGGAAACATTAATTTGTATTATTTGTGTTTTTCTTCTTAGTTTCTGCCACTGCCTTCTACAAAGCACAACCTGTAATTCAGTTCATGTGTGAAGTTCTTGATATTCATAATATTGATGAGCAACCAAGACCTCTGACTGATTCTCATCGGGTAAAATTCACCAAAGAGATAAAAGGTGAATTAATTAGCATTTAGCACAACTTAACTATAAAATGCATGGATATAACAACCTTTTATTAAAATGTTTTTTTGTATAATTAAAATCTATTTATGTAGCATAACCAGTAAAACTATACATCAATTATAAAATAAAATATTACATTAAATTCATTACTATAACATCTTAGGTGGTATTTGAAAGAAATGCCAAGTAATGGAGTTAGTATCACTGCCAGCTAATTTTTTGTTAATACTTTCCCTTACTAGCTGAAGGGATAAGAATGTCTCGTGGGAAAATGCTTTAGTAATACTGTTAAAAGTAGGAAGCTGACTCCAAAAATATTTGTTATTTTAGAACTAGAATCATTCTTTGAACATATTCTAATATAATTACTTCCTTATTTTTCTGAAATGATATTTATTTCAGTCCTTTGAAAATGTATTAATGTGGGGCTAGCCTGTTTCATGTGTTATTCTAGAATTATAGTTATTTAATATAAGTTATAGAGTTGACTGTTGATCTTATCTGTTATGCTCAGTAGCTAAAATTTGTACAGTGCTGTTGCATCATATGTACATTTAATTCAGATAAATTCATCTCTACATGGCTGCCCAAAAATAAAAACAAAAAATAATTTTAATAGTGTACTGAAATCTATATTTTATATGTATTTAGTCTGATACTCTCTAATCAGAATGAGTAGGATAAATTGTATTTATATTGTTAGATCTTAAATAGCCAGAAATAATAATGTTGTTTTTATTTTAAGATTTTACCTATTTATTGCAGATAATTTTCAGCTTGTGTTTGAATGAAGCATTTAAGTTTGTTCACTGAACATCTTTCAGTTCCCCCAGATCAATTAGAGTAGTTTAATACATTCTGCTTGCGCCAGTAATCATTCATTATTTGCCATTCAGTAACCAAGAGAGAGATAGTCATTGTAATAAAACATTAAAAGGAAGATCCACCCTGCTTCAAAAATAAACATCCATTTATCTCAAGTTATTTAAATGCCAAAATAAGAAACTGTTTATGTAACTGTTTTGCAACCATACCATTGTCCTTTCATAATTTGTATTAACTGCACAGCTAGCATTGTCAGGAGGTTAGTGCATTACCTACCATTAATATGTGATCATCTAAACGCCATGGTTTCCAGTGGAGTTGCTGCTTAGTTACCACCTCTGATATCATGAAGTCACTTACATTATTTTGCGGTAACTATGCAATCAACTCATATCACCACTCTATCACAGAAAATACAAGATGTACAGAACAAGGATTCAACTGCTGCCCGAAGAGCATGGACTCGATCTTAACTTCAACTGCTCAGGGGCCCAAAGAAATGACTGAAAAAATGACTAGAAAGCATAATAAAGTTGATGTTATAGTGAAGGTAAAGCCAAGTTTATAGGTTAAATATTTATTAAAGCCAAAAGTGTTTTTTTGGTTGGATGGAGGGTTTGGGGAGGGACCTGGGCAGAGAATTATCTAGTCCACTTTTTAAAAATTTCAGCTTTTTGCTAGCCCCTAGATTTTTGGTCTAATTCTTAGGTACCTATGATCCTAGTTTGGGGATGGAAAAATCTGGGTTGGATCCAGTTGACAAACTGATTATTTTTTCTTCGTTCCAAGTAAAATAGTGCTTTTTTAAAAAAAAATTTTAAAAGGCTCTTTAAAGTATATCATGTATTCCTACTACAGTAACCCAAGAGAATAAGAGTTTTATGTTCTGTCCTGTATCTATGGGTTTTTTAGCTGGTATGAAGAATTTGATGCTAGCTGTTAAATATTGACTCAAAGTATACAATAAAGAATTGATTTTCTTAGTATATTCATCTTACTCCAGTTGAACTTGTACCAAAATATTTAATAATAACTTTGAAGTGGTTTCTTTATCCAGTAACTCATGATAGTTAAACAGCAGAAATATTGGGGAAAATGTATGGTAAAAGTACCATATATATATATTAGTGCCAACTTATTTTTAGTAAAAGTTTACTTTATAGGCTCGGAGAACCTTATTAATATTTTTTTTAATTTGAAGAGTTGAAAATAAATTGCTAAGTGGTGCAAATAACAGAAATTTGTTTTAGACTTTTCTATTGTGTTCTCCCCTGAACATAGTATTTTTACATCTTGTTTACTTCATATTATTAGTATTTCCTTCTTTTTTTTTTTTTTTTTTTGAGACAGAGTCTCACTCTGTGGCCCAGGCTGGAGTGCAGTGGCCGGATCTCAGCTCACTGCAAGCTCCGCCTCCCGGGTTTACGCCATTCTCCTGCCTCAGCCTCCCAAGTAGCTGGGACTACAGGCGCCCGCCACCTACAGGCGCCCGCCACCTCCCCCGGCTAGTTTTTTGTATTTTTTAGTAAAGACGGGGTTTCACCGTGTTAGCCAGGATGGTCTCGATCTCCTGACCTCGTGATCCGCCCGTCTCGGCCTCCCAAAGTGCTGGAATTACAGGCTTGAGCCACCACGCCCGGCCAGTATTTCCTTCTTTTAAGATCCTCCTTTGATAGTATTTTATTTTCTAGTCTCCTTTATAATATAAAGACGTAGTAATTCTCTAGTTGATCTGACATTTTTGTCTTATAAAGGTAGTTTTAATGAAAAACTACTACTCACTGATTCAAGGAGGACCACTTCTGAAGAAAAACAAACCCATACCAATCTGGTACAGGGATGGATACCATGTCCATTTAACGTCTTAATTTGTTCTGATCTATCAGAAGAAAATATCATTTATATGATTGATCTTTGTGTTTGGTACTAATTTTCTTACCTAATTGCAGGTAGCAGTTAGGTAAGAAAATACATTTTACCACATCAGGCATTCTCAACCTCAGCAGCATTGACATTTTGGGCTGGATAATTCTTTGTTGGGATTGGGGGTAGGGCTGTTCTGTGCATTACAGGATATTTCATACTATCCCTGGCCTCTACTCAATAGAAAGTAGTAACATCCCCAGTCGTGCCAATCAAAAATATCTCCAGACATTGCCAAATGTCGCCTGGGGGACAGATTGGCCTCTGGCTAAGAACCACTGCAGTATAGGAATCACAAATATAAAAGAGAAATATGACAAAGAATAATAACCATAAATATTATCAGGGAACTAAAAGTTGTTCTCCATCTACGCCATTTTGTACTTTATCCTTTGAAGTCTAGGCCAAACTTTAGAAAGGAGATGCTTATCTGTGACCTCTGTGTACCTGTTAACTCTTCTTTAGGCCAAGACTGCCCTGACTACATGTAGACACTTAAATTTAAATTAATTAAAATTAAGGCCAGGTGTGGTGGCTCACGTCTGTAATCTCAACACTTTGGGAGGCCGAGGTGGGTGGATCAACTGAGGTCAGGAGTTTGAGACCAGCCTGACCAACATGGTGAAACCCCATCTCTGCTAAAAATACAAAAATTAACTGGGCGTAATGGTGGGTGCCTGTAATCCCAGCTAATCGGGCGGCTGAGGCAGGAGAATCGCTTGAACCCTGGAGACAGAGGTTGCAGTGAGCCAAGATCGCGTCATTGCACTCTGAGCTGGGCAACAAGAGCGAAAAACTCAAAAAAAAAAAAAATCTATATATAAAGAAATAAAATTAGATTTTCAGTTTCTTAGGTACACCAGCTACATTTCCTATGCTTAGTAACATGTTATTAGTGATTACCATATTAGCATAGATGTAGAACATTCCATCATCTCAAGAAAATTCTCTTTGACAGCACTGCTTCAGAAAATTCATCTCGAAGAACTTCAGTCAATGGCTTAAAGCCCGTTTCTTCACATGCTAGAGCAGGCCTGGGATCCTTGAACTCCTAGAGTCCACAGATGGACTGCAGGGATCCAATAACTCCTAAAATCACATGCTAAATAATGTATATGTGCATTTTGCTGAGAGTTTATTGCTTACGTCAGATTCTCAAAGGGGTCTTGACTCCGTAAGAGGATAGGGATCGCCTACTTTAGGAATTATTTTGGTTGCATTTGATTTTTAATAGTATTGGAAAAGAGCTGTGTCACTATATTATACTTCTATAAAATTGTCACTTCCGTTAAAAATGCCTGGTATTTTTTTCTCCTGCTTTATAAATCTTTAAAGGGCTTCTTTCTTGAGCTTTATGAAATTCTGATCTTTAATCAGTATGTGATGACTGGGCTAGGTAAATATCACATAATTTGAAATTATGGAATACCTTGAGAATTATTGGAATTCCTCTTTCATTCCACCTTCCCTCTCCCAGCATAAATACCTGAATTTATTGTAAACAGTGATTTTTATTAATGGAAGATTTTGGCCCTTGATCTATGGGCTTTGCAAATTTTACGATTTTATTTTTTAATGTATAGGCTTGATGGGGTAAGGAAAAATTTTGCCATTAGGTCTGTCATGATTGTGACCATTATTAGCAATGTTATATGTAAAATCTGGTGTTTATATCGTATTGCCTGTATCACATAATTTTTTGTCTGTTCAGAATTGAGTTTTTATAGTATGAACAGGCTTTATAAGTATAAATATTTTACATGTGACAGTTCTGTAACCTCCATTTTTCTTGTTGGGAACAGGTTTGAAGGTTGAAGTGACTCATTGTGGAACAATGAGACGGAAATACCGTGTTTGTAATGTAACAAGGAGGCCTGCCAGTCATCAAACGTAAGAAAAGTTTGTCAGAGCAGCGATGGTGTGAGGCAGCTTGCCCTAGTTAGTGGGGTTGGGAGTTTTTCTGACTCTTACTGGGAAATAATTGTTCATGTGTACTTTTTTTTTTCCCTCAGCTTTCCTTTACAGTTAGAAAATGGCCAAACTGTGGAGAGAACAGTAGCGCAGTATTTC
Source organism: Papio anubis (assembly GCF_008728515.1). Lineage (NCBI taxonomy): Eukaryota > Metazoa > Chordata > Mammalia > Primates > Cercopithecidae > Papio > Papio anubis. The sequence goes on from NC_044976.1 coordinate 34,230,386, forward strand.
AGAGAAAAGTATACTCTTCAGCTGAAGTACCCGCACCTTCCCTGCCTGCAAGTCGGGCAGGAGCAGAAACACACCTACCTGCCGCTAGAAGTAATGCCTTCCCACTGCTAATTCATACCCTGTTCATCATTCTTTTGGGGTCTTTTATGGCCGATAACTTACCTCATACAGAACATTTGTTTTGGAATATGAACTGTTTTTAAGTTTTAATTTATTCTAAATTTTCTGTAATGAAATAACACGAAACAAGTTCATCCATAGTCCTACAAGTCTAGTGTAACCACTGTTAACATTTTGATATACTATACTTCTTTCAGTCTTCCTCTGGTGTACATTTTACTTAATTATAATCATACTGTAGAGCCGTCTTGTTTACTACTTTTTTACTTAACATATTGAAAATAAGTGGTTTAATGAAGTTGATTTTGAATTTTTATTTTACATTTAATTGACACTAAGTAAAAGCTAAAAAAAAAAGATATATACATCTAGTACAAAACTTTTTTCCATTTGTAGGTCTGTAATATTGTGGCAGGGCAACGATGTATCAAGAAGCTAACAGACAATCAGACTTCCACTATGATCAAGGCAACAGCAAGATCTGCACCAGATAGACAAGAGGAAATTAGCAGATTGGTTAGTACTTAACCTTAGAAATGAGAATTTAAAACATATTAGGGCAAACTATAATACTAGAGAACCATGTCCTTATCACCATTTCACGGACTGTCAGAATTAAAAGGGATCATGGAAGTAATCTAATGTTCTCGATACAAGCCTTGGTGGGCTATATGAGAAGGGTTAGGTCCTTCTCATTGAACACTGAGCTTTTTAAGTAGATCCAGGGAACAGATCCTCTCAGAAGAAATGTTTCAATTTAGTAAACTGGAACCTCCACCTAAAAGAGGTGGGAAATAGGAGGAAAAGTCAATTATGACTAGCAATACTAAAATTCTGTTTTTTGTTTTTTGTTTTTTTTTTCTTCAGAGACAAAGTCTTGCTCTGTCACCCAGGCTGTAGTGCAGTGGTGTGATCTCGGCTCACTGCAAGCTCTGCCGCCCGGGTTCACACCATTCTGCCTCAGCCTCGCCAGCAGCTGGGACAACAGGTGCACGCCCCCACGCCAGGCTAATTTTTTTGTATTTTTAGTAGAGATGGGGTTTTACCGTATTAGCCAGGATGGTGTTGATCTCCTGACCTCATGATCCGCCCGCCTCAGCCTCCCAAGGTGCTGGAATTACAGGCGTGAGCTACCGTGCCCAGCCAATACTAAAATTCTTAACACTCAGTCTAAGATTGCTTAGTCTCCAGTATCAGAGTGGCAGCTATACAGTCTGAATAAAGAAATGGCTGGGCTCAGTGGCTCACATCTGTAATCCCAGCAGTTTGGGAGGCCAAGGTAGGTGGATCACTTGAGGCCAGGAATTTGGGACCAGCCTGGGAAACATGGTGAAATGCCATCTCTACTAAAAACACAAAAATTAGTGGGGCATGGTGGCATGCATCTGTAATCCCAGCTAGTCAGGTGGCTGAGGCACGAGAATCACTTGAACCTGAGAGGCAGAGGCTGCAGTGAGCCGATCACACCACTGCACTCCAGCCTGGACAATGAAGTAAGACTCTGTCTCAAAAAAGAAAAGAAAAGAAAAGAAAAAGGTCAGGCGCGGTGGCTCAGGGCCTGTAATCCCAGCACTTTGGGAGGCCGAGGGGGGCGCGGATCACCTGAGGTTAGGAGTTCAAGACCAGCCTGACCAACATGGAGAAACCCTGTGTCTACAAAAATACAAAATTAGCCAGACGTGGTGGCGCTTGCCTGTAATCCCAGCTACTCAGGAGGCTGAGGCAGGAGAATCGCTTGAACCCGGGAGGCGGAGGTTGCAGTGAGCCGAGATTGCACCACTGCACTCCAGCCTGGGCAAAAAGAGCGAAACTCTATCTCAGAAAAGAAAGAGAGAAAGAGAAAGAAAGAAAAAAGAAAAAAAATTAAAGATAGTTTTAACCACGTAAGGTCTCTGTGCTGTCTCATTGTTCTAAATGAAGGGAAGGAAGGCGTTACCAATATCACTTTTTAAAACTCATAGAATAAGACAAAACTCAAGATAAAAGGGCATCTGAATCTTATCTGGCTGTTTTCTCGAATACCATTTTAACTGCCCAAAGAGAAAAAATCTGGAAATACGAATATTTCCCAAAACAACTTAATAGTACTTCCAAAAGCAGTTTTAAAGATTATTGAAAATAGGGATGCAAAACTGGCTTTCTAATTTATTTATTTATTTATTTTTTTTTTTTGAGACGGAGTCTCGCTCTGTCACCCAGGCTGGAGTGCAGTGGCCGGATCTCAGCTCACTGCAAGCTCCGCCTCCCGGGTTTACGCCATTCTCCTGCCTCAGCCTCCCGAGTAGCTGGGACTACAGGCGCCCGCCACCTCGCCCGGCTAGTTTTTGTATTTTTTTAGTAGAGACGGGGTTTCACCGTGTTAGCCAGGATGGTCTCGATCTCCTGACCTCGTGATTCGCCCGTCTCGGCCTCCCAAAGTGCTGGGATTACAGGCTTGAGCCACCGCGCCCGGCCTCTAATTTATTTTTTAACCTTAGTAATTTCATCTTTGGCTAAAAACTGGTTCTTCTATTTGGTAAGCCAACTACAGAAAAAAATACCTTTTTTTCCTTATTGACTCTTCTGTAAAGAGTCAAAGAAACTTATTACATGATATTTAATTAGGAAAATATAGGCTGGTTTTCATCCTGGATTTTTCTCTGATTCTCTAAGATTTTAAAAGCTTTCCCAAAATCTTCTGGAAACTAAGACCTCTTACTTTCTCTATAAAAGTCTCAATAACTCACTGTTCTAACTCATTTATTACAGCTCAGCTGTTCAGAAAGTATCATATGGTAGTTTAAAAAAATAAAACCGACTTTGGAGTCTAACAACCCTGGGTTCGAAGTCTAGCTTCTCCATTTACTTACTGTTACTGTTATCATATTATTATGTTTATTATTATATTTATAGTATCTGGAAAGATACAGGTTATAAAAGAACTGCTTTCATAGCTATAAAATACTTGTGAAAATGTATCATTAAGCATTTAGCACCAAGTACATCATGCAACAAGTCACAGTATATTAATTGTTATTGTATAGTCCTTGTTATTCACTGTAACCTCATTACAGGATACACTGAAGTACAGAAATGAATGGCAAATAAGCTTGAAAGAGATGCCCCATTGGTACCTAATTTAGAAAATGGGGCTTACATCTATAACCCATCACTTTGGGAGGCCGAGGCAGGACTATCAGTTGAGCCCAGGAGTTCAAGACCAGCCTGGGCAACATAGTGAGACCCCATCTCTAAAAAAAAATTTAATTATCCAGGTGTGTGACATGCACCTATAGTCCCAGCTACTCAGGAGATTGAGGTGGGAGGATCGCTTGGACCCCAGGAGGCTGAAGTTGCAGTGAGCTGTGATTGTGCCACTAGGTGACAGAGCCAGACCCTGTCTCAAAAAAAAAAAGAAAAGAAAAAATGAGCCAGGCGCGGTGGCTCAAGCCTGTAATCCCAGCACTTTGGGAGGCCGAGACAGGCGGATCACGAGGTCAGGAGATTGAGCCCATCCTGGCTAACACAGTGAAACCCCGTCTCTACAAAAAAAGGTGGCGAGCGTCTGTAGTCCCAGCTACTCGGGAGGCTGAGGCAGGAGAATGGCGTAAACCCGGGAGGCGGAGCTTGCAGTGAGCTGAGATCCAGCCACTGCACTCCAGCCTGGGTGACAGAGCGAGACTCCGTCTCAAAAAAAAAAAAAAACAAAAGAAAATGATTTTTCCTGTTTATTGTGGAGAGATTCTGTGTAGCATGCTTTAAGCATGAATTTCAGTGAGATCCAACACTGAATTACATTAAGTTCCTTCTCTTTGGTTATATGTATGGGAATATATAACAATTATAACCTGTGACTCCTACTGGCTTTCTTATCTGTCTTAAGTGTATTCCATTAAATAAATTGTGTATTATGGCACTGAAAATAGTCAAGTAATTATATATAAATTATAAATCAAATAATTTTAAAAAGCCTTAAGATTTTTAATACTTCCTATCAAACTCTACACAAAATAAATTTTAATAGAATGTATCCAGATCTCCTATAGTCAAAGGTTCTTAACCTCTTTTTAGGTGAGATATTTCTTTCTCCATCCAAAAGCATATTAGGTTCAATCATACAAACTTACCGTTTTCAGCTGGGTAGTACATAGTGGTGCATGCCTAGGTTCCCAGCTATCTAGGAGGCTGAGAGAGGAAGATGGCTTGAGCCCAGGAGTTCAAGGCCAGCCTGAATAATATAGCAAGACTCCATCTCTTTTAAAAAAAAAAGTTTTATTATCATTTTCATGGATTTTTTGTTTTTCTTTTGAGACGGGTTCTTGCTCTGACACCCAGGCTGGAGTACTGTGGTGCAATCACAGCCCACTGCAACCTTGAGCTCCCAGGCTCAAGCAATTCTCTCACCTCAGCCTCCCAAATAGCTGGGACCACAGGCACATGGCACCCCATCTGGCTAATTCTTTTTAATTTTTTGTAGAGATGAGGTCTTACTTTGTTGCCCAGGTTGGTCTTGAGCTCCTGAGCTCAAGCAATTCTCCCACCTCAGCCTCCCAAAGTGCTGGGATTACAGATGTGAGCCACCAGGCCCAGCCTAATTTTTTAATTTTTTGTAGAGACAGGGTCTCACTATGTTGCCCAGGCTGATTTCAAGCTCCTGGGCTCGAGCAGTCCTCCAACTTGGCCTCCAAAAATGCTGAGATCACAGGCATGGACTACCATGCCAGGCCAAAATATATTATTCAACCTAATGCATACATTTAAATTTTGTATAAATTACCAGGAGGTCACAGAATTTCTACAGTCCATTCATGACCCATGGTCCCCAGGTTAAGATTTGCTATTCTGTAGTTAGAGCACCATTGGTTAGACCTGTTGGAAAACATATTATTTACACAGTGAAGAAAAAAAAGAGGGTTCTAATGCAGTAAAGTAGGGGATTTGGAGGAATTTCGAGAGTAACTACAAACTTTTTCTATTTTTAGGTAAGAAGTGCAAATTATGAAACGGATCCATTTGTTCAGGAGTTTCAATTTAAAGTTCGGGATGAAATGGCTCATGTAACTGGACGCGTACTTCCAGCACCTATGCTCCAGTATGGAGGACGGGTAAAGCCTCTTGTTAATGTTTTAATCATACACATACAGTCTGTAAGTATGGAGAGAAAGGCATATCAGAAATATTTCGGTTCAGCGATTTGAAATTTTTACTTTCTGTTCATTGAAAATTTTTGTTCTTTTTCACCATGTTATTTTTTTCTCCTCACATAGAATCGGACAGTAGCAACACCAAGCCACGGAGTATGGGATATGCGAGGGAAGCAATTCCACACAGGAGTTGAAATCAAAATGTGGGCTATCGCTTGTTTTGCCACACAGAGGCAGTGCAGAGAAGAAATATTGAAGTAAGGCATGTCATTACCTTGGCTTTGGGACTTTTTTGTGTTTAGACTTTAAATTACTCATCTAATGTTCTAACAAATTTTGCCTTAATATGAAGTATATGTAATCACTGAAACTTTTTTTTTTTTTGAGACAAAGTCTCACTCTGTTGCCCAGGCTGAAGTGCAGTGGCACGATCCCAGCTCACTGCAACCTCTACCTCCCAGGCTGAAGCGATTCTCCTGCCTCAGCCTCCCGAGTAGCTGGGATTACAGGTGTGTGCCACCATGCCCAGCTAATTTTGTATTTTTAGTAGAGATGGGGGTTCACCTTGTTAGCCAGGCTGGTCTCAAACTCCTGACCTCAGGTGATCTGCCTGCCTTGGCTTCCCAAGGTGCTGGGATTACAGGCGTAAGCCACTGCGCCCAGCCTAGTCACTGAACCTTTAAAAATGTTTCTTCTTGGCTGGGCGTAGTGGCTCACGCCTATAATCCCAGCACTTTGGGAGGCCAAGGCAGGTGGATCACAAGGTCAGGAGATTGAGACCATTCTGGCTAATACGGTGAAAGCCCATCTCTACTAAAAATACAAAAAATTAGCCGGGCGTGGTGGCGGGCACCTGTAGTCCCAGCAACTCGGGAGGCTGAGGTAGGAGAATGGCGTGAACCCTGGAGGTGGAGCTTGCCGTGAGCCAAGATTGTGCCACTGCACTCCAGCCTGGGCAACAGAGCAAGACTCCATCTTTAAAAAAAAAAAAAAAAAAAAAGTTTCTGCTCAATAGTTTGGTGAAAAATTTGTTAGTCATAGTAAATTCCTTGATTCATTCTACTAGACATCCTTACAGACTACTGTGAATGGACAAAACGCAAGCTCAAACCATGTTTTATCTCTGCTCTCACATCACAACAATCAACACAGAAGACTCTTGTGACTAAATGTGGGGAGGGTTTTCCCACACACCAAGCAAACAATCAGTTCTGCAGTGGATACCAGCTGGGTGTCCTCCAATTCAGTCATTACACTGTCTTCCTGGAGATAGCATCGGATTCCACAGATTCAAGGTTCAGTCCCACAAGGCTGCACTCTGCTTCAGATGCCAGTAGCAAGTCCAGGCTTCTGGTCATGAGTTCCCATGACCCCCTCTTCAAGGTAGATTCATCTGATAGAGCAGCTCACAGAACTAAGGAAACACTTATGTTTACTGTTTTATTATAAAAGATATTACAAAGGATGCAGTAAAGATACGCATAGAGCGAGGTATGGGGAGGGAGAGTGGAGCTTCCATGCCATCCCTGGGCACACCACCCTCCAGGAACCTTTGTGCATTCAGCTGGCCAGAAGCTCTCCAAACCCCGTCCTTTTGGGTTTTTATGAATGCTTCATTACATAGGCCTCAATGATTAAACTGTTAACCATTAGTTATCAACTTAACTTTTGTCCCCTTTTACCTCCTTGGAGGTTGGGGGTGTGGGGCTGAAAGTCCCAACCCTCTAATCCTGCCTTGCCTTTCTGGTGACCAGACCCCATCCTAAAGCTACCTATAAGGCTACCAGCCATTAGTCAATCAGTATCATACAAAAAGATAACACTGAGGAGTTTCTAAGGATTTTAGGAGTTGTCTGCTAGGAAATGGGAATGGCCAACAAATGTATATTTCACAATATCACAACTGCTTTTTGTAGGCTAGTAGCAACATCATTGTCTTTCAATGACAGTTTAGGTATACTTCCCAGATTTGCCACTACCTGGATTTATTACTGTGGATAATTTATTAATCTCATTATTGTTCAATGTTCACCTTTGTAAAATAGAGCTAATCATATCTTCTGTTAAAATAAAAACTTCAGACGAATTAAATTTAACAGAGTTTATAATTGAACAAAGAATGTTTTTCTAATCAGGCAGCTCCTGGAACAAGAATAGGTTCAGAGAGACTTCCAGCAGCCGCATGGCTGAAGAAGATTTATGGACAGAAAAAGGAAAGTGGCATACAGAATATGGAAATGAAGTACAGAAACAGATGGATTGGTTACAGCTTGGCATTTGCCTTATTTGAAGATGGTTTGAACAGTTAGCTGTAATTGATTGGCTGAAACTCATTGTTTGCTACACAAGTAGCTTATATCCTATTTACCCATCCAGTTAGGTTACAGTTTTTTGTTTTTGTTTTGAGACAGAGTCTTGCTCTGTCACCTAGGCTGGAGTGCAGTGGCATGATCTCAGCTCACTGCAACCCCCACCTCTCAGGTTCAAGCGATTTTCCTGCCTCAGCCTCTGGAGTAGCTGGGACTACAGGCCCGCACTACTACGCCCAGCTAATTTTTGTATTTTTAGTAGAGATGGAGTTTCACTGTGTTGGCCAGGCTGGTCTCAAACTCCTGACCTGAGGTGATCTGCCTGCCTCGGCCTCCCAAAGTGCCGGGATTACAGGCGTGAGCCACTGCGCCTGGCCTAGGTTACAGTTTACTACGTTCAGAGAAACCTCTAGGCTGAACTTAAAAGATGTAAGGAGGTAGCTTTAAGCAAAACTTAACAGTTATCCCCTTTGATCTACCCCCCAAATTTGTGTGTGTGTGTGTGTGTGTGTGTTTTTTAATGGATTGGCATTCATGTCACTCTGTCACCATCATAAATTTACTTATTTGGTCTCAAATCCCACTGGGAAATAGCAGAACAATGGATTTTGTAAAATGGGAACAAGGACTTCAAGTTACTTTTTCCTAAGGGTAAGAGTAGAGGGGACCTCCTTGTGCTGAAATTTCCTGTTTTCAGGAGAAAAACAAAACCTGGTCTATTTTAGGATCTATTTCTTTCTTCAGTGTTTCAGTATAATTGTCTCACATTTAGCATGAGTGACTCCATTTTGGTTTGTTGTGGTCTGTTGGAGCCTTGTGCATAAGCTTAGTCCAAAACAATGACCTCCTATAATTTTGTTTAAAAATTCCTCCCTTTTGGTTAGGTCCTCACTTAGGTAAGAGTGTGACCAAAACTTAGGACCTTAGCACCACTCTCAGTTACCGAGATTTTGGGTTTCTGGTCTCAGTACGTCATTCATAAGTATGGCGTCCTCATGCTCATGCATTTCTTTGAGTTTTTGTTCCAATTCAAGAGAGACCATTTGACATTCTGCAGATGGCCATATGCAAACACTTAAAACTTTTGAGAGAGTATAGTATCCCGGGGAGACTACTCTTACGACTATCAGGAGAATAACCCCAAGAGTTTGGAGTATGCTCCTTAGCCAAGGTCCCCATGAACCAAGCCACCTAAAATCAAATAGATCAAAGAATAAGCTAGAATAAGAGTCTACTTGTTTCAACCAAGCAGCCTGTTTGTTAATCCTCTACAACTGAATCTCTGTAATAGCCAATGTATTCCTCCATGTTCAATAAGAAGTATCAGCAACTGCACAGATACTTCTGTTTAGCCAGTAACTAATCTAGAGCAGTTCTATTATCTAGCACAACTTTAGCAAGAGAATTTAAAGTCTTTTGTGTAACCATAGTCTTTGTAGTAGAATCTGCTAAAGAGCCTATAAATTTCTAATAGGCTGGAAAATTTAGAGGGATAAATTTCTAATCATTGCCTCGTTAACTCCAAACCATAGGCTAGGCACGGCAGCTGACACCTGTAATCTGTAATCACTTTGGGAGACTGAGGTAGGCAGATTGCTTAAGCTCAGGAGTTCAAGCCTAGGTAACATGGCAAAACCCTGTCTCTACTGAAAATTCAAAACTCATCTGAGCGCAGTGGTGCACGCCTGTGGTCCCAGCTATTCAGGAGGCTGAAGTGGGAGGATTGCTTGAGCCCAGGAGGCAGAGGTTGCAGTGAGCTGAGATCATGCCACTGCATCCCAGCCTGGGCAGCAGAGCCAGACCCTGTCTCCAAAAAGAAAAAGACACACCATAGAAAAATAAATGAACAAATATGCCCATCCAGAAGAGAGAAGGCCTCCTGGCAATATTCTCTTTAACCTGTATTGACAATGTTCTCTGGTTTTTTTTTTCTTTTTTCTTTTTTTTTTTTTTTTTTGGAGATGGAGTCTCGCTCGGTCACCCAGGCTGGAGTGCAGTGGCTTGATCTCGGCTCACTGCAATCTCTGCTTCCCGGGATCACTCGATTCTCCTGCCTCAGCCTCCCAAGTAGCATAGGCATGTACCACCACACCCGGCTAAATTTTCGTATTTTTAGTAGAGTGGGGTTTCACCACTAACGTTAGCCAGGATGGTCTCCATCTCCTGACCTCGTGATCTGCCTGCCTTGGCGTCCCAAACTGCTGAGATTACAGGCATGAGCCACCACACATGACTGACAATTTTCTCTTTAAACTACGGTGTAGCTTAAGAGGAGTTGGCCAGTGCTCTGTTTCTGACTGATTATGAAGCAACAAAGGTACCATTAAAATTTCTCACCCACATTGGCCCTTCATCTTCCCTCTATCAAGGCGTAAAGTTCTCTGTGGGTGAGGGGTTTTTTTGAGACTGAGTCTTGCTCTGTTGCCAGGCTATGATCTCGGCTCACTGCATCCTCCACCTCCCGGGTTCAAGTGATTCCCCTGCCTCAGCCTCTCGAGTAGCTGGGATTACAGGCATGTGCCACCATGCCTGGCTAATTTTTTGTATTTTAGTAGAGACGGGGTTTCACCTTGGCCAGGATGGGCTCGATCTCCTGACCTCATGATCCACCCGCCTTGGCTTCCCAAAGTGCTGGGATTACAGGCGTGAGCCACCGCACCCAGCCAGTATGAGGTTTTTTTATCCTTCACAAATAAAAGTATACCCTATGAGTATATACAAGAGACCCCTTTTTCAGTTCAGTTGTTCATAACAGGCATGAACTTGGAAAAAATTGAGAGCTAAAAGCCTCATGATAGCAGAGAAGTCTTGATGCACGATCTTGGGAAATCTGTCCACATCTAGGAGGCCATCTGCTTCTCGGGAGAAACTTCCCTCGTTAGCTTTACCTTAAGTTCTCCCTCATGGGTGTATGGTTCCAAGAGTCTGGGTGGGCCTTTCTAAGCTGTGAGATTACAAACCCAAGCTTCAAGGTCCTGAAGTTTTGCTGCAGTGTGGGTGACAAGGGGAGTCTTTCTCTGATGTGTTTCCAAAAGATCCAGCCTCTCAATTCTAGATCATGAAGGGTTTGCTTGTCCTCAGTCAGTGGTCTGTGAAAAGCTTTCTTTACCTGCTGAAAGTACACTTTGGCATAATGCATTAAAGCCTTGCAGCATTTAGTCATGTTAAAGTTTAGAAGCAGAAGATACAGGAGGTTCTATTATTAGGAGCATAAGCCTTCCAGTGACTATTTCATAAGGGGTCAACTTTTGTTTTTCACTGGAAGTGGATCTGATCGTCATCAATCTGAAACATCTTTGACCAAGGCAATCCAGATTATTCAGTTAGTTTTGCCTAATGCTCTTGTATTAAGTAATACCTTATTTAACTGTTTTATAGCTAGTCCAGTGAGGCAAGTACCTCTATCACTGGAGATTTCTTCAGCAATGTCCTGTGAGAGAAACACATTTCCTAATAACCTTTTAGCTACTGTTATAGCATCAGCCCACTTGTATGAGAAAGCTTCTGTACAACCAGAAAATATGCACTGAAAATCACAATTGAATGAAATCCCTCTGTAAAATGTTCAGATGTATCAGAAAGGTACCTGAAGTTTAGGTTGTCTTCTCAAGATTATGGGTTCAACAAACTATACATTGGTCATAAACCATTTTAGCAATTTAGAACAGTCACAACACCAATGTGTGTGTGTGTGTGTGTGTGTGTGTATGGTTTTGTTTGTTTGTTTGTTTTGAGACATAGTCTCACTCTGTCACCCAGGCTAGAGTGCAATGGCGCGATCTCGGCTCACTGCAACCTCCGCCTCCTGGGTTCAAGCAATTCTTGTGCCTCAGCCTCCCAAGTAGCTGGGATTACAGGCACCTGCCACCACGCCCAGCTAATTTTTTGTATTTTTTAAGTAAAGACAGGCTTTCACCGTGTGGGCCCAGGTGGTCTAAAACTCCTGACCTCAGGTGATCAGCCCACCTTGGCCTCCCAAAGTGCTGGAATTAACAGGTGTGAGCCACCATGCCCAGCCAATATATACATTTTATCTCTTCCTTGATGAATCATGGAATACAGCTTCTAGTAATGGAAGTTTTAAGGACTCACGAAGGAGCAGGCAGCCATCCAGTCTCTTCATGAGTCCATGCTTAACACTGGAATTGTATCCTCTTACATAGCAATTTTCTTTCTCCAGTGGAGGTGCACAGCACTGTTTATTAGATGGGTTATCATAGGTAATTTGACCTGAACCATGGAGTTCATTCAAATTATGTATCTTAACAGTTTCAGTACTGACTGAGTTAGCATGAAAATCTAGCCAAGTATTTTCTTGGTATTCATTTAATTCTTGTGCTGCTTGGGTTAGCAGCTTTATATATCACTCAGTCTCTTCAATATGGTTCTGGTAATTCTTAGTTCAAATGATATGATCCTAAAGTTACCAGAAGCCTATCTTCAAGAGTGCTTATCAAGGTCCATTTCATCTTTTCCATGAACCTCCTTGAAGACAAAATAGGATTTTACTTGCTTGTGAAGTTATTTTTAATAACTGCCATACATTTATTTATTTATTTATTTATTTATTTATTTATTTATTTATTGAGACGGAGTCTCACTCTGTCACTCAGGCTAGAGTGCAGTGGCGCGATCTCGGCTCACTGCAACCTCCTCCTCCCTGGTTCAAACGATTCTCCTGCCTCACACTCCTGAGTAGCTGAGACTACAGGCGCACACCACCATGCCTGGCTAATTTTTTTGTATTTTTAGTAGAGATGGAGTTTCATCTTCTTGGCCAGGCTGGTCTCGAACTCCTGACCTCAAATGATCTACCAATGTTGGTCTCCCAAAGTGCTGGGATTACAGGGGTGGACCACTGCACCCAGCCTGCCATTATTTTATTTATTTATTTATTTATTTATTTTGAGATGGAGTCTCATTCTGTCGCCCAGGCTGGAATGCAGTGGCGCAAACTCAGCTCACTACAACCTCTGCCTCCCAGGGTCGAGCAATTATCCTGCCTCAGCCTCTCGAGTAGCTGGTATTACAGGTGTAAGCCACCATGCCTGGCTAATTTTTTGTAGTTTTGGTCGAGCCAGAGTTTCATCATGTTGGCCAGGCTGGTCTCAAACTCCTGACCTTATGGTCCGCCCACCTCGGCCTCCCAAAATGCTAGGATTACAAGTGTGAGCCACTGCGCCCAGCTGCCATTACTTTGAATAGCAGAAACCGCAATTACTTTTGCAACAGCCTAATATTAGAAACTGCGTTAGAGGCCGGGCGCGGTGGCTCAAGCCTGTAGTCCTAGCACTTTGGGAGGCCGAGACGGGTGGATCATGAGGTTAGGAGATCGAGACCATCCTGGCTAACGCGGTGAAACCCCGTCTCTACTAAAGATACAAAAAACTAGCCGGGCGAGGTGGCGGGCACCTGTAGTCCCAGCTACTCAGGAGGCTGAAGCAGGAGAATGGTGTGAACCCGGGAGGCGGAGCTTGCAGTGAGCTGAGATCCGGCCACTGCACTCCAGCCTGGGCGACAGAGCGAGACTCCGTCTCAAAAAAAAAAAAAGGAAACTGTGTTAGAATTAAGCAATTAACTGTGGAAATGACTTTAAATGGTCATAAAGACACAATTGACAAGGAAATTTGGTTGTTTATGTAGCCTATAATAATTTAACATAACCATAATTTTGTCTGATAACATATACTGAGATATATGAGAATTTTCATAATCGTATACAATTTTGGAATATATATTAATATTTATAAAAATATAACTCGAAGTTTAAACATCACTTCTTATTTGACACTGTTTCTCATGTAATTTTATGTGTAAAATAGCCTGTTTATTATCTCTCTTGACTGTTGCCTAGGCATAGCTGTAAGGTAGAATACTCAGTTCTTCCAAAATTAAGGATCCCATTTTTTGCCTTGAATCTTGGTGGGTGGATCACCTGAGGTCAGGAGTTCGAGACCAGCCTGGCCAACATGGTGAAACCCCATCTCTACCAAAAATACAAAAATTATCTGAGCATGGTGGCGGGTGCCTGTAATCTCAGCTACTTGAGAGTCAGAGGCAGGAGAATTGCTGGATCCCAGGAGGTGGAGGTTGCAGTGAGCCGAGATCGCTCCATTGCACTCCATCCCAGGTGACAACAGCAAGGCTCCATCTCAAAAAAAAAAAAAAAAGAGAGAGAAAGAAAGAAACAAAAGTCATAGACATAGGGCACAAAAATCTCTGTGAATTTACAAAAGCCAAAGTTCACACCTTCTTATTTGCCATTAACTGCCAGTTTCTGCCTGACTGAGTTAAACATCCAAGGCCTCTCACTGAATCCAAGTCAGTTAATTATCAGATCCAGTCTGATTCTGGACCTGGTCCAGTTTCTGTGATGACTTCTGAACCCATTTCAGATTTTAAAATTTGCTCAAACAAATTCAGATAGCTCAAAACACAAATCGATGGAGCTTCAGAATCTGAGTGCTTACCCACAATCCCCAGTTGCTGCAAGAGAGGAATAGACACGGTGAGTCTGACTGGTACCATGCTTTGTCACTCAGTGCTTCTGGGGATTGCTAGAAACTCTACTTCGGATCCCACTTCTGATACCATCTGTTAAAAGAAAAACTAGACAAATTAAATTTAACAGAGTTTAATTGAGGAAACAATGATTCACAAATCAGGCAGCCCTTAGAACCAGAATAGGTTCAAAGAGACTCTGGCACCACCATATGGTTGAAGACTTATGGACAAAAAAAGGAAAATGATGTACAGAAAATGAAAGTGAGGTATAGAAACAGCTGGATTGCTTACATCTTGATATTTGCCTTATTTGAACATGATTTGAACAGTTGGTTGCCTTTGATTGGCTAAAACTCAGCAATTGGTGCAAGAATAGGTTACAGCTTGTTTACACATGCAGATGACCATTCACTATGTACAGAGAAATCTTTAGGCCAAACTTTAAAAATGTAATGAGACAGCTTTAGGTGAAATTTAATGTGACACTACCTACCAGGTGAGGATTAACTAAGATCCTTATTTTTCTGTTGAGGATCTTGAAGGAGTGGTTAAACTCCTTGTTTCTGTTTCCTTACTTTCCAAGATGTGGCTTTCATCTCCACCACTTTTTCTGTCTTCTTCAGATTCTGTCCTTCAGCTTCAAAGTGCTCAAAAATCTTCTGTTCAATTTTTTTTAATCAGCAATTTTCATATTACCTAACTTAATCTCTTAGGCTTCTAGGCCTCCATTCTCGCTCCTCCCTTGAATCAGTGCTCTGCTAAAACTGGTTCCTGGAAGATTTCCTGTATCTTTATGCTTATCAGTTCCAGTGGTCTCTTCTTAGCCATTATTTTTCTCAAAATTTGACCCCACCCCCCCCTTTTTTTTTTTTTTTTTTTTTGAGATGGGGTCTCACTCTGTTGCCCAGGCTGGAGTGCAGTGATACAGTCACAACTCACTGCAGCCTTAACTTCCCAGGCTCAAACGATCCTCCCACCTGAGCTTCCTAAGCATCTGGGACTACAGGCATACGCCACCATGCCCAGCTGATTTTGTTTTTTTTGTATACATAGGATCTCACTATGTTGCCTAGACTGGTCTCGAACTCCTGGACTCAAGCAGTCCTCCTGCCTTGGCCTCCCAAAGTGCTGGGATTACAGGCGTGAGCCACCACACCCTGCCAACCTTCTTGACATCCTCCTCTCTTACCTTCTGGTTCTTTAGTTTACATTTTCTGACTTCTTTTCCTTTTCATTAGCTATCTCCTCTCCTTTGGGATTCTCACACAGTCTCAGGGCTTCTGCTGTCACCCTTGTTTGAGAAATTTGGCTGTCATGAAAGAACACCAACTCCACTTGTGACTAAACCTACTCTGAAACATTTAGGCTTCTCTTTGACTAAGAGTAACATTCAAAATCAGTATGACATTTATTTATTTATTTTATTGAGACAGAGTCTCACTTTCTCACCCAGGCTGGAGTGCAGTGGCATGATCTCAGCTCACTGCAACCTCCACCTCCTGGGTTCAAGCGTAAAATCAGTATGACATTTAATATCTTTCACCAGTCTCCTAAGTCCTTTATCATTACTCCATTTTCACATATTCTGGACAAAGAAACTGAAGCACTATATTCCTTCTATCTCCCTGGCCTTTTTTTCCTGTTTCCACTCATGCAGCCCTTTACTGAGAATGCCTCCTTCCTCTCTCTACCCGTCAGTATCCTCTCCGTTTGTCAGTTTTTGTGCAAAATACAATTGTATTATAATGATTTTATAAATGTATCACCTCTGGAATCTAATTTTCTTGAAGAAATGATCCTTGTCTAATTTAAACCTCTACTTATATAAAGTATGCCAATAACAAAACATTCTTGAGTGATACAGAGACCAGTTTACCTCAGGCCATTTCAGAATTTGCCTTGCCTTCTTCATGGCAAGAAGAAATTAGAATGTGAGAAATAAAATTTTTTTCTATTTAATTCTGTTCATCCCTTTTTATTAATCCCAAATCTCTAAATGGATGCTTTAATGATCACGTAATATATTTTTTTCCTCCAGAGTTTTTATCCCCCTGCTTTCAAGTGAAATGTCACAAGATGGCTTATTACAATGCTATGATTATTTGACCTTGAAAGGCAAAAAAAAAAAAAAATGTCCAATGTTTTTCAAACTTGAACTTTTTTTTTTTCACTTTATATTTGTTATTCACAGCTTGAATAGATGTCTCAGAATCATGGGTTTGTGGCTCTTGTTCAGGCTGAGTGAAAATACTCAATTTCGTACTTCTTTAATTAAGCACCAATAAGGAATAAGAGAAGGGAATTTCTACAAACTCCATCTCTGTCCTGAAGGAATCAGTGTTTTGAGCAAAGATCACTCAGATTCTTGACTTAGGACCTCAGTTGTTTTAAAACAAGTGAAGCAATTGTTGCTCATTATTGCTTATTTATACTGAATTCAAAATTTTCTATAAATATCAAATGGGTGGCCAGGAGCAGGGGCTCATCCCTGTCATCCCCAGCACTTTGGGGGGCCAAGATGGGTGGATTGCCTGAGGTCAGGAGTTCAAGACCAGCCTGACCAACATGGTGAAACCCCATCTCTACTAAAAATACAAAAATTAGCCAGGCGTGGTGGCACATGCCTATAATCCCAGCTACTTGGGAAGCTCAGGTGGGAGGATCTTTTGAGCCTGGGAAGTTGAGGCTGCAGTGAGTTGTGATTGTATCACTGCACTCCAGCCTGGGCAACACAGTGAGACCCTATCTCAAAAAAAAAAGAATTGGTTTTGGGGGGCTTTCAGTGTAAATGAAAGTACATTAAAATGCTGCCTGCCTCATCTGTTTGTTTCAAGACAGAGTCTTGCTCTGTCACCTAGGCTGGAATGCAGTGGCACAATCTTGGCTAACTGCAACCTCCACTTCCCAGATTCAAGTGATTGTCCTGCCTCAGCCTCCCAAGTAGCTGGGACTACAGGTGCCTGCTACAACACCAGACTAGTTTTGTATTTTTAGTAGACATGGGTTTTCAACATGTTGGCCAAGCTGGTCTCAAACTCCTGACCTCAAGTCATCCTCCTGCCTCGGCCTCCCAAATTGCTGGGACTATAGGTGTGAGGTACCGCACCCGGCCTCATCTGTTTTTAAATTTTGTTTTTATATTTTTAAAAATGTCCTCTGAGGGCATAATCTTTTCTGCTATCCTAGTGTGAGATGGGTAATACTATAGAAATTCTGGCTCTACCATAATCATTTGAGCTTTGGCCAAATATGTCATATCTATGAAACTGTTTTCTGACCTGTAAAACAGGAATAATACTTGCCCTGCCTCTTTCTTATGAATCTTGTGAGATCAAATTAGAAAATATACAATACCAAAAATGTATCAAGCTTTTACCATGGTCTTGGGTGGTGTGCTTTATGTATTAAATGTATGATCTCATTTAATCTTCACACCAACCCTGTAATTGAAGTAATCCTTTTACAGATGAGGAAAACTGAAGTAAGTGCCTAAAATTTTATAGCTAGTACATAGCAGAACTGGGAATGGAACTCTCCATACTAACTCTAGAGCTGAGCTCTTAACCAGCGTATACTATTAGTAATGCTCCTTGTAAACTAGAGGATGCCATGTAACTGTATAGAATGTTCTTAGTTTGCAAAATGGATTACTGACCGACCATTGCCTTTGACATCAGTAGTCTGGTGACCTCTCATATATGGAGCACACAAATCTTTGCTTCATCCTTCCATTCCCTTCCCAAACTTCCCTTTACTACTTTGTAGGAATTCATGACTAGACAAAGGTTTTATATTTAGTGGTTTCTCCTTCTAGGGGTTTCACAGACCAGCTGCGTAAGATTTCTAAGGATGCAGGGATGCCCATCCAGGGCCAGCCATGCTTCTGCAAATATGCACAGGGGGCAGACAGCGTAGAGCCCATGTTCCGGCATCTCAAGAACACATATTCTGGCCTACAGCTTATTATCGTCATCCTGCCAGGGAAGACACCAGTGTATGGTAAGGATATCTTAAGACTGCATTTTTCCTCAAGTACTTGATATCCTTTTAGGATTATGCTAAAACATATCCTAAAACCTTCAAATATTAAAATATATTTTATGGTACAGTATTTTAAACCATGTATTATTACTTGAAGACAAATTAATATAGAAAACTAAATAGTCCAAGATGAGACACTGTAAAAAGAGTTTCAATAGTAAAAAGAGGCATCACATAACAATGGCTAAAGGAAGAATTATTGAGTAAAAATGGCATTGAGATAATTTGAGTATCAGTATAATATAGTGGTTAAAAGCACAGGCTATCAAATTAAACTGTGTTTCTCAATATTCAGGTACTGCTGGTTCTATTACCTGTGTGATTTGGCTGAATTACTTAATCACACTAGCCCTTAGTTTCCTCATCTCTGGAACTGGGATACTATTTATGTGTGTATGTGGTATGTATGTATGGGATAGGATCTCACTCAGTCTTTCAGGCTAGAGTGCAGTGGTGCGATCATGGCTTACTGCAGCCTTGACCTCTTGGGCTCAAGCAATCCTCCTGCCTCGTCCTCCCAAGTAGCTGGAACTACAGGCATGTGCCACCACACTGGGCTAATTTTTAATTTTTTTGTAGAGACAGGATCTCACTATGTTTCTCGGGTTGTTCTCAAACTCCTGGGCTCAAGCAATCCTTAAACCTTGGCCTCGCGAAATGCAGGGATTACAGATGTGAGCCACTGTGCCCAGCCTCTTTCTGGTTTTAATTGGGCATTTTATATGATTCTATTTTCTTTCCTCTTTTAGTGTATCAGTTATACTTTCTTTATATATAGCACACATACTGTGGGATACTAATAATACCTAATCCATATATAGGGTAGTTGTAAGGATTAACTGAGTCTAGGTATACAAAGGGCCTAGAATAGCACCTGTCATGTAAACAGTAAATGTTAACTTTTATTATTAAAAACGAAATTTTGTGAGATTAATAAGCTAAATATAAATCATTGAATCATAGAAAAATACAAAGAAAATATAATTTTCAAACCACTGAATGGGGTAAAATCATGTAAGTTTAGAAATAATAGAAGAAATCGAAAAAGAAAATTGTCAGATTTGATTGAGTAAACACTAAAATTTTTTTCTTTCTTTTTTTTTTTTTTTTTTGAGACAGAGTCTCGCTCTGTCACCCAGGTTGGAGTGCAGTGGTGCAATCTCAACTCACAGCAAGCTCCGCCTCCTGGGTTCATGCCATTTTCCTGCCTCAGCCTCCCGAGTAGCTGGGACTACAGGAACCTGCCACCATGCCTGGCTAATTTTTTTGTATTTTTTAGTAAAGACAGGGTTTCACCATGTTAGCCAGGATAGTCTCAATCTCCTGACCTCATGATCCTCCCGCCTCAGCCTCCCAAAGTGCTGGGATTACAGGCATGAGCCACCATGCCTGGCCTTTTTTATTTATTTATTTTATTTTTATTTTTATTTTTTGAGACAGGGTCTCGCTCTGTTGCCCAGGCTGGAGTGCAGTGGCATGATCGCAGCTCACTGCAACCTCCACCTCCTGGGTTCAAGCTGTTCTCCTGCCTCAGCCTCCCTAGTAGCTGGGTCTATAGGCATCCTGTGCCACCATGCCTGATTGATTTTTATATTTTTAGTAGAAACAGGGTTTCACCATGTTGGCCAGGGTGGTCTCAAACTCCTGACCTCAGGTGATCTGCCCACCTTGGCCTCCCACAGTGCTAGGATTACAGGCGTGAGCCTAAATTTCCTACATGTCACAGATGTACTAAAATGGAAAGAAAACCAACAGAGTGTGGAAAATATTTGTAGCAAATAGAAAAAAATTTGTAGCAAATAAACAAGTAGTTTATTATTAGTTAAATAAAAACCTTCTTTTTTTAGATTAATGAGAAAAGAATGTAAACTGAAATTTTTTAGTAAAAACAAAGCAAGTAAATATATGAGAAAATATTTGTTTTTATTAGTAGTTAAAGAAAAATTCAGACTAGATGTGGTGTCTTGTGCCTGTAATCCCAGCATTTTGAGAAGCCAAGGTAGGCAGATTGCTTGAGTTCAGGAATTCGAGACTAGCCTGGGCAACATGGCAAAACCTCATATCTGCAAAAAAATAGAAAAATTAGCCAGGCATGGTAGTACACATCTGTGGTCCTAGCCATTTGGGAGGCTGAGATAGGAAGATTGCTTGAGCCCAGTAGGTGGAGGTTGCAGTGAACCAAAATCATGCCACTGCACTCCAGCCTGGGCAAGAGCAAGATGCTTTCTCAAAAAAAAAAAAAAAAAAAAAAAAAAAGTACCAATCAATAAAGGGAAAAATGTGCTACTAAATTAGCAAATATATTTAAATATTATAATACCTAGCGCTTGTGAATATGCAGTATATTAATACATTGCTGATGGTAGTATAAATTGATATTACCCTTTTCATCAAAACTGTAAACATGCCTGGGCTGGTCTCAAACTCCTGCCCTCAAGTGATCCTCACGCCTCAGCCTCCCAATGCTGGGATTACAGGCGTGCGCCACTGTTCCTGGCCCCTCCTGGTTTTAATTGAGCATTTTGTATAATTCTACTTTTCGTTCTCTTTTAGCTTATCAATTAGACTTCCTTTAAAATGTTTTGTGTTGTTTTCCCTAGACTTTTTAATATATATTTACAATTAATCTAAGTCTACTTTTGAGTAACATTATACCACTTCCTAGATAGTGTAGAGATACCTTGTAACAGAATGCTCACAATTTTTCCCTTCTGTACCTTATATTTCTGTCATTTATTTCACTTATCTATTAGCTATAACTACCCAATACACTGTTGCTATTACTATTTTGAACAAATAATCATCTATTAGCTCAATTAAGAATATAAAAATACAAGATTTTATTTTACCTGTATTTATTTGCTGACCTTTAAACTTCCTTCTTACTTTTGTTTTGTTTTGTTTTTTAGAGACAGGTCTTGCTATGTTGCCCATGCTGGAGTTCAGTGGCTATTGTCAGGCATGACCACAGCGCACTGCAGCCCCAAACTCCTGGGCTCAAGTACTCTTCCCACCTCAGCCTCCTCAGTAGCTGGGACTCCAGGCATGACCCACACTGTACCCTGCTTTTCCTTCATTTATGATTTCTGATCTGTATCATTTTCCTTCTCTCTGGAAAATTCTTTTAATATTTCTTGCTAAGCATTTCTACCAGCAAGAAATTCCTTGTTTTTATTTGTTTGAGAAACTCTCTATTTCTCCTTCATTTTTTTTTTTGAGTCACATAATGATTTAATATTTACTTGCAAATCATTCACTCACATAATTTCAAGTGCTAAGTCATTCTGGAATTCTTACATTCTGACATTAAGAATATTCACATGTTGTACAGCCATCATCAGCATCCATTTCCAGAACTTTTTTTTCATCATCCCAAAATGAAACTCTTTATCCATTAAACAATAACTTTAATATCCATTAAACCTTATGTAACCCCTAGAAAGCACTGTTCTACTCTCTGCTTCTATGAATTTGACTATTCTAGTTTCCTTGTGTACATGAATCCTATAATATTTGGCCTTTGGCATAATATCCTCAAGGTTCATCCATGTTGTACTATATGTCAGAATGTTCTTCCTTTTTCAGGTTGAATAATATTCCCTTGTGTGTGTGTGTGTGTGTGTGTGTGTGTGTATATATATATATATATACACCACATTTTGTTTATTCATCTGTTGATGGACACTTGGGTTGCTTCTACACTTTAGCGATTGTGTAATGCTGCTGTGAACATAGGTGTACAAATATCTCTTCACAACCCTGTTTTCAGCTATTTTGGGTATACACCTAATAAGGGGCATTGCTGCATCATATGGTAATTCTATTTTTAATTTCTGAGGAACCTCTGCAGTGTTTTCCACAGTGGCTGCACCATTTTACATGCCCCCCAACAGTGCACAGGAGTTCCAGTTTCTCCACATCCTCACCCCAGTGTTTGTTATTTTCTGGCTTTTTCATAGTAGCCATCCTAATGAGTGTGAAGTGGTATCTCATGTTTTTGATTTTGCATTTTCCTAAATGATTGTAGAGATGTTGGACATCTTTTCATGTGCTTATGGGTCATTTTTCTGTTTAGAGAAATGTGTATTGTCATTTGCCCTTTTTTTTAAGGCAAGGTCTCACTCTGTCACCCAGTCCGGAGTGCAATGATATGATCATAGTTCGCTGCAGCCTCCATCTCCTGGGCCCATGCAATCCTCCTGCCTCAGCCTCCTGAGTAGCTGGGACTAAAAACATATACCATCATGCCTGGCTAATTTTTTAAAAAAATTTGGTAGGGATGGGGTCTTGATTTGTTGCCTACGCTGGTCTCTAACTCCTGGGCTCAAGCAATCCTCCCGCCTCAGCCTACCAAAGTGCTGGGATTACAGGTGTGAGACATTGCACCCATTTTTCTGTTTTTTATATATAAAAAGTTATGCTGGGTGCGGTGGCTCACACCTGTAATCCCAGCACTTTGGGAGGCCAAGGCGAGTGGATCACTTGCAGTCAGGAGTTCAAGACCAGCCTGGCCAACATGGCAAGACCCCATCTCTACTAAAAATACAGAAATTGTCTGGGCATAGTGGCTCATGCCTGTAGTCTAAGCACTTTGGGAGGCTGAGGCAGATGGATCACCTGAGGTCAGGAGTTCAAGACCAGCCTGGCCAATGTGGTAAAACCCCATCTCTACTAAAAATACAAAAAAAAAAAAAAAAAAAAATTAGGGCATGGTGGCAGATGCCTGTGATCCCAGCTACTTCAGGAGGCTGAGGCAGGAGAATCGCTTGAACCCAGAAGGTGAAGGTTGCAGTGAGCCGAGATTGCGCCATTGCACTCCAGGCCTAGGCAACAAGAGCGAAACTCAGTCTCAAAAAAAATAAAAAATAAATAAAAATACAGAAATTAGCTGGGCAAGGTGGCACACACCGGTAATCCCAGCTACTCGGGAGGCTGAGGCAGGAGAATTGCTTGAACCTGGGAGGCAGAGGTTGCAGTGAGCTGAGATCACGCCACTGCACTCTAGCCTGGGTGACAGAATGAGACCCCATCTCAAAAGAAAAAAGTTATGGCTGGGTGCAGTGGCTCTTGCCTGTAATCCCAACACTTTGGGAGGCTGGGGCAGGAGGATCACTTGAGCTCAGAAGTTTGAGACCAGCCTGAGCAACATGGTGAGACCTCATCTCTACTTAAAAAAAAAAAAAGGCCTGGTGTGGTGCATGCCTGTAGTTCCAGCCACTCGGAGGCTGAGGCAAGAGGATCGCTTTAGCTCAAGTGGTTGAGACTGCAGTGATCCGTGATCGTGCCACTGCACTCCAGCCTGGGTGACAGAGTGATGAGATCCTCTCCAAGAAAAAGAAAAAAAAAAGGTTACACACACCGAAATATTTATGATGGTTATAATGGCAGAGAGGGGAAAGGAACAGGGGACTTTTATTCTTTGTGCTATAATACCTCTGAATTTTTAAATTGAAGATGAGAGAATAGGATTGAAAGCTGTAAGTGTTCTGTGATTACAAGTACATTAAAATGATATAAATGAGAAAATTATTGGAAGAGAGTACTATAAAATGATAACAAGGGAATATGTACATGTTTCATTTTATGCTTTTCAGTTATTGCGGTTATACTATGATAAAAATATACCTTTTATACAAAGAAGAAAACAACTAGAAAAATTGTCACTAAATATTTAAGCTAATCTTCAAAGCAGTATAATTCAATTTTAACAGCATCACCTTAGTACTGTATTGGCATAATTTTTGGTATCCTGTAATACGATGATGTATTTTAAGGGGAAAACATAGTAGCTTTATTTTCAGTATGTAAAATTGTTTTCAGGTCTTTTTTTCTGACTAGAGGTTTTGCATCTGTTCCGTAGCGGAAGTGAAACGTGTAGGAGACACACTTTTGGGTATGGCCACACAATGTGTTCAAGTCAAGAATGTAATAAAAACATCTCCTCAAACTCTCTCAAACTTGTGCCTAAAGATAAATGTTAAACTCGGAGGAATCAATAATATTCTTGTACCTCATCAAAGGTAAGATATGCTAATCACTTATGAAAATATTATTTTTTATATCTTCATTTGTCTACATATGACCATATCTAACTACTATAAGAGCTGTGTAAGAGACCCCCTTAATGATTCCTACCGTGGGAGATTCATAGGCATTTTGGTAAAAAATTAAAATAATCTGGATTGGCAAGGGTCAGAGATTCTCTTGTGAAAATGCCCCCCACAATTTTGTTTTATTTTTTATTTATTTATTTTTTTGAGACAGGGTGTTGCTCAGTCGCCCAGGCTGGAGTGCAGTGGCGCGATCTCAGCTCACTGCAAGCTCTGCCTCCCGGGTTCCCGCCATTCTCCTGCCTCAGCCTCCCAAGTAGCTGGGACTACAGGCACCTGCCACCACGCCCGGCTAATTTTTTGCATTTTTAGTAGAGACGGGGTTTCACCATGTTAGCCAGGATGGTCTCGATCTCCTGACCTCGTGATCCGCCCACCTCGGCCTCCCAAAGTGCTGGGATTACGGCCCTTTGTTTTATTTTTTAAGCAAAGAATGAAGCAACAAAAGCAGAGATTTATTGGAAATGAAAGTACACTCCACAGGGTGGGAGCAGGCTCGAGCCCCAGCAATTTTCATTTAGTATGCAAAGTACCTCTTACCTAGCCAGAAAGTATCCAGAGATTGATTTCTCACTGGAGAGCCCAGCTTGAAGAATTTTCACTTTATTTGGTAATCATCTTCAATCTGGTTTCATGAGGCTGCTCACTTACCTGGAATGTGAAGGACAGAAGGACCTGGGGGCCCAGATTAGTCAATTAAGTAAGCCATATCAGCACTCCTGCTGTAGTCAGTGAGAAAGCATATTACTGTTCGATCACCCTTCTTCGAGCTAGAACTCTTAGAAAGTGTGAGACACCACGACCTAGAAACAGAAGGTAGCTTATTGTGCAAGTCTCTGAGGAAGAGGCCACTTTTCAGAGAATTGAACGAGTTCCCTTTTAATAGTTGAAGCAATTAGGCCTCCAAAAAGTTAACTACCCACCACAAATAAACATTAGAATAAGGATTGGACCATGTTTGTTTGACACAAAAGTCCTTTTTTTCCTCTTTTTCCATGCCACCTCTACTTTCTACCCCTGTTCAATATGAGATGAGATCCATAAATGAGATAAATAAAGAATTTTATCAACAAGTCCAACATAGTGAAACTTCATCTCTACAAAAAATAGAAAGATTAGCCATGTGTGGTGGCACGTGCCTGTCGTTCCAGCTACTCCAGAGGCTGTGGTGGGAGGATTGCCTGAGCCCGGGGAAGTCAAGGCTGCAGTGAACCGTGATTACACCACTGCACTCCAGCCTGGGCAACACAGTGAGACCCTGTCTCAAAAAAACAACAATAACATAAAGCAAAATAAAAGGAAATGCTAGCTACTTTATGACCATTGAATATATGTTACTCAAATTTATACTTTCGGCCAGGGCGTGGGAGTAGTAGATTCCCAAAACCCCTTCCAGTCTAAAGTGTAATGATTCCTTTTTCCCTTGAGAGATTACACAGGTTTAAAATATAAGTTGATTTTTAAACAGTGATAAAAATTTGTGGATCATAAGGAAGTTTATAAGTTTGTGCCCATGTTGGAGAATACTAGCATCTGTTAATATTAATATAGCCCTTTTCAACCACCAGCATCACTGTTTTAGACAAAATTCTGCTGTGAATAAGACTTTGGATTACATAGGACTTCCTCTGTGCTGTCAATAACTTGAAGTTATGTTGCAATTATGTGAAACAGATAAATGGATGATGAAAAAATGAAATATCTAACCCTTTTTCAAAATGTGTTGAAGACCTTCTGTGTTCCAGCAACCAGTGATCTTTTTGGGAGCCGATGTCACTCATCCACCTGCTGGTGATGGAAAGAAGCCTTCTATTGCTGCTGTGAGTGTTCGCCAGGTTTATCTTACCTGACGTTGACAGACCAGTATCAATTTTGCAGTTTCAACTTTTTGACTTTTAATATTTTCTTTGTAGCCAACTTTCATAAATGTTCTTTGGGTTTTTGAAAAGAGTGATCATTCTCTGGTTTGGGGTTTACAAGTTCCATATGTAACTATTAAATCAAGTTTGCTAGTTATATCATTCAAATCTTCTGTATTATACTTTAATTTGTCTACTTGACCTCTCCATGATTATGCATTTTTAGTTACTTTTTGTTGTTTTGAATAGTTTGTATATTTCAGTAATGTCTTTGTCATAGAAAGATGCATTACATATAAGCCTGGTGGATTACATTTTTTAACATATAAAATGTCTTCTACCTTCATCCAGTTCAATACTTTGCACCTGAATTCTTTTATTTTATTTTACTTTATTTTATTTCTTTTTTTCAGACAGAGTTATCTTGTTGCCCAGGCTGGAGTGCAGTGACACAATCTCGGCTCACTGCAACCTCCGTGTCCCAGGTTCAATCGATTCTCCTGCCTCAGCCTCCCGAGTAGCTGGGAGTACAGGCACCTGCCACCATGCCCAGCTAATTTTTCTTATTTTTTAGTAGAGACGGAGCTTCACCATGTTGGCCAGGCTTGTCTTGAATTCCTGATCTCAGTCAGTCCACCCGCCTCTGCCTCCCAAATTGCTTAGATTACAGGCGTGAGCTACTGCGCCTGGCCAAATTCTTTATTTTACTATTGCCACTCCTGCTTTTAGCATCTGCCTATTTTTAATTTGCTCTCTATTTGTAACCTTTTTGTGTCAGTTTAAGTGTGTTTCTTATAAACTTGAGAAAGCCTGATAATATTTTACCCATTTTGAAAATCACTTGATTTTAACAAATAACCAACATTTTGAAAATATGAACGTATTTTAGGCTTATTTAATAAACTTCAGAAATTAAACTGTAAGATTTAATTGGCCAGGCGCGGTGGCTCATGCCTGTAATCCCGACACTTTGGGAGGCTGAGGCGGGTGGATCACTTGAGGTCAGGAGTTTGAGACCAGCCTGACCAACATGGTGAAACCACATCTCTGTGAAAAATACGAAATTAGCCTGACGTGGTGGCAGGTGCCTTTAAGGTACCTACCTGGGTGACAGAGGGAGACCCCGTCTCAAAAAAAAAGATTTAATATTTTTTCTATGATCCATTGTAATCTTCACATAAATCGTACCTTTTAGGAATCTGATAAATACAATTCATCCCTGAAAATGATAGTAATATTTAAATTTTCACTTCAAGGTTTCAAAGCTATTTTTATTAATATAAAGGAAATTAATTTTTATCTATTCTCTTGCTTTGTTTTTTGGTTTTTTTTTTTTGAGACAGAGTCTTGCTCTGTTGCCCAGGCTGGAGTGCAGTGGCGCAATCTCTGCTCACTGCAAGCTCCGCCTCCCTGGTTCACACCATTCTCCTGCCTCAGCCTCCTGAGTAGCTGAGACTTCAGGTGCCCGCCACCACGCCCAGCTAATTTTTCGTATTATTTTAGTAGAGACGGGGTTTCACCGTTTTAACCAGGATAGTCTCGATTTCCTGACCTCGTGATCCGCCCACCTCAGCCTCCCAAAGTGCTGGGATTACAGGCGTGAGCCACCACGCCCGGCCGTGTATTTTTAATGTTATTCATGAATTATTTTCTTTAAATGTTCAGTGGTTGTATTGAGTCATCTCTAACATTCATTAAAGTGTTCTTATAGATGATAAAATGATAAAGAAAGGAACTCAAAAGACTTCCTTGGATTTGTTACTTTGGGTCATTTTCCAAAAGGTTTAAGCATATTTTAATTCCATTGGACTTCTGATAGTCATTGTCTTTTTCTACTAAATCCATTTCTACCAAATACCCACTTTCTTTTATGGTTATCAGAAATCTTGTAAATAGAATTTATTGGTTGATTCTTTTTCGGTATATGGCTTCTATCCCCAAGAACTTAGAGAGTAGTGTGAGAAACTAATGTAAGTAATGAATGCCACATAGTACAATAGGTGTTATCACGATAACGAAGTAACAACATTTAAGTTGCAAGAATCTGGTGTGTTTTGGGAATGTTGAGAAATATAAGGAATTAGAACATAGTATACTGCAGGCTATGAGGCTAGGAAGCTTTTATGAGGCATTTTGTTCCATCCGAGGGGTCTGGATTTATTCTTAGTAGCGAGATACCTTTCAAGGGAAAGAAATGGTCGAAGTTCCATTTTTGAAGCATGACTTTGGTATAGGTTAACTGGAAGAAAGACAGTCTGGAGGCAGTGACCAGCTCTAGGCTCTGATCAGAATAATGTTACAAGTTCATACTTTGAGGTCTCTTCTCCAAAGACATAACAATATTAGACACAGAGAGAAAATTAATATAGCTGGTTTCAAAACCAAGATTAACTTCTCTGAGGACCAGATACAGAACACAAATACAGCTCAATAAGACTGTATAGATTCAGGCCGAGAGGGAAAATTCTGATTTTAAAATGTATGAAGCGTAACAGTTCTAAGATGAAGCTAAAGTCTTAAGTATGGCTTCTGAGATAGGTTGCTAAAGTGGAAGAGATAGGAAGAAAAATCAGTGGTTTGAATTGGTCCTTATTTTTGCTTATTTCCTTTCTCTTACTCTCTTATACACATCTTTTTGTCTTTTTCTTTCCTCACTAATCTTTAAGTCTACCAACAACACAAAGAATCTAGTAGTTAAATGTATAGTTCAGCCTAGTTAATAAGAAAAATAGTTTTTTACCCTATACTAGGTGTTTTATTCTGTTTTTCAATGGGAAGTACTATTCTTTTTAATTTTTTTAAAAGATGGGGTAGGCTGGGCGCAGTGGCTCACACCTGTAATCCCAGCACTTTGGGAGGCCAAGGCAGGCGGATCACGAGGTCAAGATATCGAGACATCCTGGCCAACATGGTGAAACTTTGTCTCTACTAAAAGTACAAAAATTAGCTGGGTGTGGTGGCGCATGCCTGTAGTCCTAGCTACTCTGGAGGCTGAGGCAGGAGAATCGCTTGAACCCAGGAGGTGGAGGTTGCAGTGAGCCGAGATCGCACCACTGCACTCCAGGCTGGTGACAGAGCAAGACTGCGTCTCAAAAAAAAAAGAGAGAGAGAGAGAGAGAGATGGGGTCTTGCTCTTTTGCCCAGGCTGGCCTCAAATTTCTGGGTACAAGTGATCCTCCTGCCTCAGCTTCCTGAGTAGCTGGACCTACACGCACATGCCATCATACCCAACTCAGAATTACTATTTTTGATTACTTTCAAAGTAAACAGTGATAATCGGTAAGGTTACAGTAAAATAAAAATGTAAATGAATTCATGTAATTTTGATTATCATTTATTTTTATTTATTTATTTATTTTTACTTTTTCTAACCTAGGTTGTAGGTAGTATGGATGCCCACCCAAGCAGATACTGTGCCACAGTAAGAGTTCAGAGACCCCGACAGGAGATCATCCAGGACTTGGCCTCCATGGTCCGGGAACTTCTTATTCAATTTTATAAGTCAACTCGGTTCAAGCCTACTCGTATCATCTTTTATCGGGATGGTGTTTCAGAAGGGCAGTTTAGGCAGGTTGGTTACCTAGAATCTCATCAGACTGTGGTGAAATCAGATATTGTGTTTATAATATGGCGTCTAGTTCTAGAGTTAAAAACCTTTTTAGAGTTCCCCAAGTCAAAACTTGGTGTTTTCTTAGATCGTCTTTTTGAAAATGTTCGCTACGACTGTGTATACCTTACTTGTTAAGACCATGTTCTGATAATTATTAAAATGGAATCAAGAAGCATATTAGCTTTAGAGCGATGAAATTAAGGAATCCTGAGATTAAATCATTATCCTTCTTTGAAGTATATAAAAACAAATAGCTGACTATATTGAATCTTTCCATTTCATATTCTCTAGGTATTATATTATGAACTACTAGCAATTCGAGAAGCCTGCATCAGTTTGGAGAAAGACTATCAACCTGGAATAACCTACATTGTAGTTCAGAAGAGACACCACACTCGATTATTTTGTGCTGATAGGACAGAAAGGGTAATCTCACCTCTGTTGTAATACTATTGTAAACCAAGCTTATCCAACATAGTTCATAGAACATTCAACAAGGGCCCTCTGCCAACAGCAGGGTTTCCAATATACAGTAGCAAATTTCAACAATTACATTATGAGTATAGAAGCATCAAAATAGATTATTTTTAACTTTCTAGAATTTCTAGTCACACTCCAAATGTTCAAAATCTCATTCTACTTTTTTGTTGTGAAGAAACTCATAGTTTTAAAATTATTTTTCTATTCATATTTTCCTAAAATCTTCAGAAAAAAAGGTACATTGTCTTTTTAAAATATCTGATACAAATTAGTTTTTTTAAAAAGTGGAAATTCAGGCCAGGCACAGTGGCTCATGCCTGTAATTCCAGCACCTTGGGAGGCCAAGGCAGGCGGATCACTTCAGGTTGGGAGTTCGAGACCAGCCTGGCCAGCACAGTGAAACCCTGTCTCTACTAAAAATACAAAACTTAGCCAGGCATGGTGACACACATATGTAATCCCAGCTACTCGGGAGGCTGAGGCAGAAGAATTGCTTAAACCCAGCAGGTGGAGGTTGCAGTGAGCCGAGATGGTGCCACAGTACTCCAGCCTGGGCAAGAGAGCAAGACTCCATCTCAAAAAAAAAAAAAAAAGTGGAAATTTATACATACTAACTTTTAAGCCATGTTTCCTTTAAAGTTCACAGAATCATTTTATGCATTTTATAATGTGAATGTATATTTTTTATAATTAGGAAGGAAAGAGAGGTATAAATACCTAAGGAAATACGTTTTCTTATCTATGTGCAGCAAGATAGCAGTCTTACTGTCATTTTCAGTGCTCTGATCCCATCTGTCCCCATCCTGCAAATCCTGGAGCAGAGAAATCTAATGGTACCAAGTGTTGTGTCCCCTTGAGAAATGGATTTGATAGAAAGGACTACGAGAGGGGTGTTTGTCTTTGCCATACATACTCACTGTATTCCTTTGGGCAGGCAACTTAACATCTCTATACCTGCTTATTTCTTAGCAAGATTGGATAATATTAATGTCTACCTTATTTGGGTTGTTGGGAGAATTAAATAAAGTACGTAATGCACTTAGAACAGGGCTTGGCCCACACTTAAGTACTCATTAAAGATTGGCTAGCGCTCATTAGTATCATGATAAGGACAAAAAAAAATTTTAATAAATAAAGTTTGGCTAGCTGTAGGGTGGTGGTGATAGTGATAGAACAGAGAAGAAGAAATAATAATAGATATTTTTCTAAGTATTACTTATAAATGTAATCAATTTAACCCTCACCAACAAGATTATGAGGTAGTTTTGTTTTTGTTTTTGTTTTTGTGACAGTTTTGCTCTGTTGCCCAGGCTGGAGTGCAGTGGCACGACCTTGGCTCACTGCAGCCTCCGCCTCCTGGGTTCAAGCGATTGTCAGGCCTCTGCCTCCTGAGTAGCTGGGATTACAGGCATGTGCCACCACGCCCGGCTAATTTTTGTATTTTTATTAGAGACAGGATTTCACCATGTTGGCCAGGCTGGTCACAAACTCCTGGCTTCAAGTGATCCGCCCACCTCAGCCTCCCAAAATGCTAGGATTATAGGTGTGAGCCATCACACCCAGCCTACAACTTTTTGTATGTATTAATTAGAAGATTTGTGTGTTGCTAATTGATTAGAGTTAAGTGTTTTTTAAGACCAGGCATAATGTAATAGATGATGAACTGTTTTATTTTGTGCTTGGTGAAGTGAAGCTGCTTGGTCCACACCACTATAATTCAAGGTACCACCTTTATAACAGTCACTCACTTATAACAGTCATTCACGTGGCAAAATAATGTCTGAGTCAGTAAAATAGTTTCTTTTTTTTTTTTTTTTTTGAGATGGAGTCTTGCTGTGTCGCCTGGGCTGGAGTGTGGTGGCCGGATCTCAGCTCACTGCAAGCTCCGCCTCCTGGGTTTACGCCATTCTCCTGCCTCAGCCTCCCGAGTAGCTGGGACTACAGGCGCCCGCCACCTCGCCCGGCTAGTTTTTTGTATTTTTAGTAGAGACGGGGTTTCACCGTGTTAGCCAGGATGGTCTCGATCTCCTGACCTCGTGATCCGCCCATCTCGGCCTCCCAAAGTGCTGGGATTACAGGCTTGAGCCACCGCGCTCGGCCAGTAAAATAGTTTCTGATTTGCTAGCCTTGTAAACCTAGAGTTACAGTTAATGATTTTCAGTACATTGGGATAAGGCGATGGAGGTGGGTATAATAAACATTTTTAAGTGCTTTATAAGCTTGCATCATCAGAATTTTGAGTCATTTCAGTTATATTTTATCCACTCAGAGAAAATCGTGGTGTCTGTTCTCTTACAAGATGTTGAAACTGATAGTATGAAATAAAAGGAATAAGGCCTTTGCAATTATTTCATTGTTTGAATCCCAGTTCTGCCCTTTATTGTGTGCTGTTGAGCAAATTATTTTGTATTCCTGAGCCTTTATTTCCCTAAACAAATAGAAATAATCCCTAACTTGCAGGATTGTTATCAGGATTTAGAAATAATGTGTTTAAAGTGCCTGACCCATAAATGGTTAACAAATGGTGTGACTGTTGTTGATGCTGTCAGCATTCTGTCTCTCTAAACATCTAGTTTTCTCCAAGGTAAATGCTGATCTTCATAAATCACATGTTCAAGAATGCCTGCTATGCACAGGTACCACAAATTAGAGCACTTTAAGTTAATTTAAAAAAAATTTTTTTTAGTGTCTTCCACCCATAGTGGGGTCAACTATCAGCTAAGCAGTAGTAGAGACTGTATTAGGCCTTGTTGTGTACCAGCGCTCACTTTCAGCAACGTTTAAGAATAGAAACTAGGACCTGCGTAAAGTCTGCTCCGAATGACTGCTTAAGTCATATTTCAAGGTGAAAGTAGTGAAATGTAGGGTCAGCCTATGTATTCATACATTTTTAAAAGTGCTTTCAGATACATTTTTACCTTTTTCTTGTTTGTTTAAACTTTAACCAAACAAATCTAGGTTGGAAGAAGTGGCAATATCCCAGCTGGAACAACAGTTGATACAGACATTACACACCCATATGAGTTTGATTTTTACCTCTGTAGCCATGCTGGAATACAGGTAAGCCTACACTTTGGGTAAAATATTTTAATACAAGAACTGTCATTCTTACATGTATTTTTTAAATCTCAGAAAAAGGATAAAGAAATACTCATTATATTCCAAATTGTTTCCACATGAAATTAGATGAAACTTTCAGTAAACAAATGTCTTCCCTTTCCTTACCTTGAAAGGGACTTAGGAACTTATTTTTATGAAAATATCAGAATATAAGTAGTTTAATAGAATGAATCTCCCTGAAACAGGCCCTTAATTTACCTAAAATGTTTTTAAAAAGTGAAAGTACCTGATTGTTCCTTTAGCGTATGCGTCCTTTAAAAAAAAAAAAGAGAGAAAGAAAGGAGAGAAAGTACTATTTTGCTCAGGCTAGACTAGAACTCTTGGGCTCAAGCAGTCCTCCCACCTCAGCCTCCCAAGTAGTTGGGACAATAGACCTTCACACTCAGCTAATGATAACATTTTATAGAAAACTTTGACATGTACTAGTAGGTATTAAGCATGTGAAAGAGTGTAATTGAGCTGGGCATGGTGGCTCACACCTATAATCCCCACACTTTGGGAGGCTGAGATGGGCAGATGCTTGAGTTCAGGAGTTTGAGACCAGCCTGGGCAACATAGAGAAACCCTGTCTCTACAAAAAATACAAAAATCAGCCAGACATGGTAGCATGTGCCTGTAGTCTCAGCTACTCAGGAGGCTGTGGTGGGAGGATCACTTGAGCCAGACAGAGGGAGGTTGCCGTGAGCCAAAATCGTGCCACTGCACTCCAGGCTAGGTGACAGAGCCAGACCTTGTCTCAAAAAATAAAATAAGAATTTAATTGTACAATTACAGCTTTACTTTTTTTTTTTTTTTTTTTTTTTTTTGAGACAGAGTCTTGCTCTGTTGCCCAGGCTGGAGTACAGTGGCATGATCTCGGCTCACTGCAGCCTCCGCCTCCTGGGTTCAAGTGACTCTCATGCCTCAGCCTCCCTAGTAGGTGGGATTACAGACTAGGATTACTGGGTGCCACCACACCAAGTAATTTTTGTTTTATTTTGTTTTTTTCTAATAGAGACAGGGTTTCAACATGTTAGCCAGGCTGGTCTCAAACTTCTGACCTCAAGTAATCTGCCCACTTTGGCCTCCCAAAGTGCGGGGATTACAGGCTTGAGCCACTGTGCCTGGCCTTAAGTTTCAGTTAAATAATTTTAAAAATTTTTCTTATTCTTTCCAGAAAACCATTTCATTAATGTGTTAGCTTTACTTGGTAGAACATAAGCTTTAAATCAGTGCATCTCAAACTTCCCAACAACAGAAAGTAAACTGACATTCCCAGGATGTCTGAGAGTCTATAACCCAAAACTATTTTAGGTTACTTGCCATTGATTAAGATAGGAATTTCCAGATGTCTTACTATTCAGCTCTGTATCTTACAGCTGTATATATCCAACATGTACCAACCTGTTTTGGATTCGTGGCTTTAAATTATTGTCCCACTTACTTATCCATGTTCTTATATCAGCTCCTCTTTACAATTAATGTTGTACATTTTCAGGATTGGTAGTTAATGGGCGGTCCAGAGGAAGTGATGTCAGCAAGATGGCTGACTAGAAGCCCCTAGTGCTTGCTACCCTCACAAAGAAAGCCAGAAAAACAGATAAACAACTACATTTTTTTTTTAACGGAGTCTCGCTCTGTCACCCAGGCTGGAGTGCAGTAGTGTGATCTTGGCTCACTGCAACCTCCGTCTCCCAGGGTCAGGCAATTCTCCTGCCTCAGCCTCCCAAGTAGCGGGGATTACAGGCACCCACCACCATGCCCAGCTAATTTTTGCATTTTTAGTAGAGACGGGGTGTCACCATGATGGTCAGGCTGGTCTCAAACTCCTGACCTCAGGTAATTCACCCACTTCAACCTACCAAAGTGCATTACAGGCATGAGCCACCATGTCCGGCCTTTTTTTTTTTTTTTTTTTTTTTTTTGAGATGGAGTCTTGCTTTTGTCGCCCAGGCTAGAGTGTAATGGCATGATCTCAGCTCACTGCAATCTCCACCTCCCAGATGCAAGCAATTCTTCTGCCTCAGCCTCCAGAGTAGCTGGAATTATAGGTTCCTGCCACCACGCCTGGCTAATGTTTGTATTTTTAGTAAAGACGATGTTTCACCACGTTGGCCAGTCTGGTCTCGAACTCCTGACCTCACGTGATCCACTCGCCTCAACCTCCCAAAGTGCTGGGATTACAGGCATTAACCACTGCACCAGGCCAAACAACTATATTTTAATGAAAATAACTGAGGGAGAGCCCTGGAGTGCATCAGAGGAGTAACAGAAACCCTGGTATGCACAGAAACTTGGGATGACCACACAGAGAACAGAAAGAAACACTGAGCCTCCACTACATCTCCAAATCAGGATCAGCTGGGAACCAGCAGGAACTTCTCCCCTACAGTGAACGGATAAGCAAGAGGATCCCAGCAATCCCCATCAACACCTTGGACACCTACACTGGGGTCCCCAGCACTGTTCTTAGGCACTAAGCCCATCTGAGGGAGCTGCCTGGAGTCCACTTAAGTGTACCCACCCCCCACCCGAGAGAAGGAGCTGATACTGTGCTCCACGCACTGTGGTCCAAGCAGCCACTGCACTACTCCATCTTGGCAGTGGAGCAGTAGAACTATAGCTGGAGTATGTCTTGCTCCAGGGGCAAGTAGCCATGACTCCTCTTTATCGTTAAGGCTACGCTATCACCAAATTACCCCAGCCCAGTGGCCTGACAGCCCTGTCGAGCTGCAAGCACCTGTTACACCTTGTGCCTTGGCCACTTAAAGAGGTCATACCTCGGCCAGGCGCAGTGGCTCACACCTGTAATCCCAGCACTTTGGGAGGCCAAAGCAGGCATATCACCTGAGGTCAGGAGTTTGAGAACAGACTGGCCAACATGGTGGAACCCCGTCTCTACTAAAAATACAAAAAAAATTAGTCGGACGTCATAGTGTGCACCTGTAGTCCTAGCTACTCCAACCTGGGCAACAGAGCGAGACTCCGTCTCTATTTAAAAAAAAAAAAAAAAAAAGAAGTCATACCTCTCCAGTGCCTAAATTGAAGTAGTATGTTGTGTCTCAGGAAGCAGTGCCTTAGTCATCCAGAGCAGTCACACACGCCAGTACCTAAGCTGAAGTAGTGCCCTGCATATCAGGGAGACTATGTGTGGGCCACCCAGAACAGGCATAGCCCTATGCCTGAGCTGAACTGGTGCTGGGGAATTGGTGCCCTGGAAGAGCTGAGCAACTCTGTATCCCATAGATATTGGGATAGCCCAAATATATTGAGATACAAGAAAATACCAATAGACAACTCAACAAAATTGGGAAAGCAGGCCGGCCGCAGTGGCTCACGCCTGTGATCTCATTACTTTGAGAGGCCGAGGCAGGCAGAATACCTGAGGTCAGGAGTTCTCTATTAAAAATACAAAATTAGCCAGGCGTGGTGCGCATGCCTATTATCCCAGCTACTCAGGAGGCTGAGGCAGGAGAATCGTTTGAACCTGGGAGACAGAGGTTACGGTGAGCTGAGATTGCACCATTGCTCTCTAGCCTAGGCAACAAGAGCAAAACTCTGCCAAAAAAAAAAAAAAAAATTGGGAAAGCAGTTCGCAATATGAACAAGAAATTCAGCAAAAAGATAGAAATTTAAAAAGAACCAAACAGAAATCTACAGCTGAAGAATTCAATGAAAAATACAAAATACAATAGAGAGCTTCAACAGCCGATTTGATCAAGCAGAAGAATATCTGAACTTGAAGACAGGTCATTTGAAAAAAAAAATCAGAGTCAGAAAAAGAAGAAAGAATGAAAAAGAGTGAAGAGCGCCTCTGAGACTTATGGAACACCAGTAAGCAAATAAATATTTGTATTATGGGAGTTCCAGAAGGAGAAGAGAAAGGGAAAGGTGTAGAAAAATCTACTTAATGAAATAATAGGTTGGGCATGGTGGCTTACACCTGTAATCCCAGCACTTTGGGAGGCCAAGGTGGGCAGATCGATTTAGCTCAGAAGTTTGAGTCCAGCCTGGGCAACATGGTGATACTCCATCTCTACAAAAAATACAAAAATTAGCCAGGCATGGTGGCATGTACCTGTAGTCCCACCTACTCAGGGGGCTGAGGCAGGAGGATCACTTGAACCTGGGAGGTTGAGGCTGTAACAAGCTGAGATCACACCACTACACTCTAGCCTGGGATGACAGAGTAAGACCCTGTCTCAAAAAAAAAGAAATAATAGCTGAAAACTTCCCAAATATGGGGAGAAATATGGACATCTAGATCTAGGAGGCTCAAAAGTCTCCAAACAGAACAATCCCTAAAAGGTTTCTCCCAAAGCACATTGTAGTCAAATTGTCAAGTCAAAGACAGACAGAATTCTAAAAACAACAGAAAATCATCAAGTCACTTAGAATCCTCATTAAACGAACAGCAGATTTCTCCACAGAAACTTTATAGGCCTGGAGAGATTGAGATGATACATTCAAAGGACTGAAAGAAAACAATTGTCAACCAAGAATGCTATACCCAGTTGAGGATCATTTGAGCTGAGGAGGCAGAGGTTGCAGTGAGCTCTGATTGCACCACTGTACTCCAGCCTGGGCAATGGAGTGAGACCCTGTCTCAATCAATCAATCAGTCAATCAATAAGAATCCTATATCCAGCAAAGCTAACTTTTGGAAATGAGGGAGAAATAGTATTTCCCAGACATGCAAAAACTGAGGAAATTTATCCCCACTAGATTCGACCTATAGGAAATGTTCGAGGGAGTCCTACATCTGGAGGCAAAAAGTCAATAATCATTATATGGAAACAACAGTATAAAACTCACTGGTAGAACAGATACACAAGAAAGAAAGAGAAAAGATTCAAACCTTGTTGCTCTACAGAAAACCACCAACCCACAATGATAAGAAGAAGAAAGGAAGAAAGGATATAGAAAAAAAGCAGAAAACAGTTAACAAAATGACAGGAGTAGGCCTTCACCTATCAGTAGTAACCTTGAATGTAAACAAATTAAATTGCCCACTGAAAAGATGTAGACTGGCTAAATGAACTTCTTTCTCACTCTGGTGCCCAGGCTGGAGTACAGTGGTGCAATCTCAACTCACTGCAACCTCTGCCTCCCGGGGTCAGGCGATCCTCTTGCCCCAGCCTCCTGAATGGCTGGAACTACAGGCATTCATCACCGTGCAAGGCATGTATCACCACACCTGGCTTATTTTTGTATTTTTGTAGAGACGGGCTATTACTATGTTGCCCAGACTGGTCTTGAATCCAGAGCTCAAGCAATCCTCCTGCCTCATCCTTCCAAAGTGCTGGGATTACAGGCGTGAGCCGCCATGCCCAGCCACTGAATGAATTTTTTAAAAGAATGAAATCATATCCTTTACAGCAACATAGATGGAGCTGAAGGTCATAATCCTAAGCAAACTAACACAGGAACAGAAAACCAAATACTGACCTAAACATTGAACACACATGGACATAACATGGGAATAATAAACACCATGGACTACTAGAGAGGAGGGCAGGAGGGGTGGGTTGAAAAACTATCTATTGGGGACTGGGCACAGTGGCTTACACCTGTAACCCCAGCACTTTGGGAGGCCAAGGCGGGCAGATCACGAGGTCAAGAGATCGAGACCATCCTGGCCAACATGGTGAAACCCCATCTCTACTAAAAATACAAAAATTAGCGAGGCATGGTGGCACACGCCTGTAGTCCCAGCTACTCGGAAGGCTGAGGCAGGAGAATCACTTTAACCCAGGAGGCAGAGGTTGTAGTGACCCAAGATTGAGTCACTGCACTCCAGCCTGGCGACAAAGCAAGACTCCATCAAAAAAAAAAAAAAAAAAAAAAAGGGCCAGGCGCGGTGGCTTAGGCCTGTAATCCCAGCACTTTGGGAGGCTGAGACGGGCGGATCACGAGGTCAGGAGATCGAGACCATCCTGGCTAACACGGTGAAACCCCATCTCTACTGAAAAATACAAAAAACTAGCCGGGCGAGGCGGTGGGCGCCTGTAGTCCCAGCTACTCAGGAGGCTGAGGTAGGAGAATGGCATAACCCTGGGAGGCGGAGTTTGCAGTGAGCTGAGATCCGGCCACTGCACTCCAACCTGGGCGACAGAGCGAGACTCCATCTCAAAAAAAAAAAGAAAAAAGAAAAAAACTATCTATTGGGTGCTAAACTCACCATCTGGGTGTAATATACCCATGTAACAAATCTCACATGTACCTCCTGTATTTAAAATATTGAATTTTTTTAACAATCTAAATATATGCTGCCTACGAGAAATTCACTTCACCTGTAAAGATACATATAAACTGAAAGCGAATGGATGGAGAAGGTTATTCATTCCATGCAAGCAGAAAACAAATGCAAGCAGGAATAGCTATATTTATGTCTGACAAAACAGACTTTAAGTCAAAAACTATAAAATGAGACAAAGAAGGTCATTATATAATGCTAAAGGGATCAATTTACCAAGAGGATATAACAGTTGTAAATATATATGCAGCCAACACTGGAGCATCCAGTATATAATATAAAGCAAGTATTACTAGCTCTAAAGAGAGAGATAGACTCCAATACAATAGTAGTTAGGAACTTCAACACCCCACTGTCAGCACTGGACAGATCATCTAGACAAAAAATCAGCAAAGAAACATTAGACTTAAAATACACTTTAGACCAAATGGACCTAACAGATATATACAAAGCATTTCATCCAGCAGCTGCAGAATATACATTATTTTCTCAGCACATGGAACATTCACCAGGATAGACCACATGTTAGGCCACAAAACAAATTTCAACGAATTTAAAATAATTGAGGCAGTCAGGTGCTCAAGCCTATAATCCCAGCATTTTGGGAGGCCAAGGTGGGTGGATCACTTGAGGTCAGGAGTTCGAGACCACCCTGGCCAACATGATGAAACCCCGTCTCTACTAAAAATACAAAAATTAGCCAGGAGTGGTGGCACATGCCTGTAATCCCAGCTACTCAGGAGCCTGAGGCAAGAGAATCGCTTGAACCTAGAAGGTGGAGGTTGCAGTAAACCAAGATCATGCCACTGCACTCCAACCTGGGCAACAGAGTGAGACTCTGTCTCAAAATAAATAAATTAAATAATTGCCAGGCATGGTGACTCACGCCTGTAATCCCAGCACTTTGGGAGGCTGAAGCGGGTGGATCACTTGAGTTCGTGACCAGCTGGCCAACATGGCAAAACCCTGTCTGTACTAAAAATACAAAACTTAGCCGGGTGTGGTAGTGGGCGCCTGTAATCCCAGCTACTCAGGAGGCTGCGGCAGGAGAATTGCTTGAACCCAGGAGGTGGAGGTTACAGAGCCAAGATCACACCATTGCACACTCCAGCCTGTTTGACTGAGACTCTTATCTCAAAAGAAAAAAAAAGATACTTGATTTTTTTTTTTTTTTTTTTGAGACAGGGTTCCACTCTGGTGAGATCATGACTCACTGGAACCTTCACCTCCTGGGCTCAAGCGATCCTCCCACATCAGCCTCCCGAGTAGTTA
The DNA here is from genome assembly GCF_008728515.1 of Papio anubis. NCBI lineage: Eukaryota > Metazoa > Chordata > Mammalia > Primates > Cercopithecidae > Papio > Papio anubis. The sequence continues at coordinate 34,271,169 of NC_044976.1, forward strand.
GGGCCACAGGCACATGCTACGATGCCTGGCTAATTTTGGCATTTTTTGTAGAGACAAGGTTTTTCACTATGTTACCCAGGCTGGGTTTAAGCAATCCACCTACCTTGGCCTCCCAAAGCGCTGGGATTACAGATGTGAGCCACTGCACCCAGCCTCAGTTTTTTTTTAATTTTATTTAATGTTGGCCAGGCTGGTCTCGAACTCCTGACGTCAAATGATCTGCCCGCCTTGGCCTCCCAAAGTACTAGGATTACAGTCATGAGTCACCATGCCCGGCCTCAAATATCTTTTACGTGGAAATTAAACAATATGCTCCTGAACAACCAGTGGGTCAGTGAAGAAATTAAGAAGAAATTTTTAAGATTTCTTGGAACAAATGAAAATAGAAATACAACATTCCAAACCTTGTGGGATAGAACAAAAACAGAATTCAGAGGGAAGTTTATAGCAATAAACATTTACATCAAAAACATAGAAACAGCTGGGCACATGGTACACACCTGTAATCCCAGCACTTTAGGAAGCTGAGGCAGGAGGACTGCTTGAGCCCACAAGTTCAAGACAAGCCTGGGCAACATAGTGAGACCTCATCTGTACAAAAAATTTAAAAATTAGCTGGGCATGCTGGCACACACTTGTTGTCCCAGCTACTCAGGAGGCAGAGGTGGGAGGATCACTGGAGCCCAGAAGGTCGAGGCTGCAAGGTTCTGTCTCAAAAAAACAAGGTATTAATATCCAGGATAGACAAAGAACTCAAACAACTGAACAACAAAAAAATAAATAATTTGATTTTAAAATGGACAAATGTCTCAAGAGAGTAATCGAGAGGACCAACAGGTATATGTAAAAATGTTCAACATCAGTAATCACCAGGGAAATGCCAATTAAAATCACAATGAGATATCATCTCACCCAGATTAGTATAGTCATTATCAAGAAGACAAAGAATGCAGAGAAAGGGGAACTCATATACACTATTATTGGCAATGTAAATTAGTACAGCCGTTATGGATATCAGTGTGGAAGTTCCTCATAAAACTAAAATTAAAACTACCATATGATCCAGCCATCCCACTACTGGGTATCTATGCAAAGGAAAGGAAACAGTGTGTCAAGAAGATATCTGCATCCCCATGTTTATTGCAGTACTGTTATAATAGCCAAGATATGGAATCAGCCCAAGTGTCCATCAGCAGATGATGAATGGATAAAGAAAATATGGTGTTTATACACAATGGAATGCTCTTCAGCCACACAAAAGAATGAAATTCTGTCATTTGTGGCAACGTGGATGAGCCTGGAGGACATTATGTTATATGAAATAAGCCAACCACAGAGAGAGAAATACTGCATGATCTCGCTGGTGGAAGCTGTAAAAGCTGATGTCACACAAGTATAGAGTAAAATAGTAGTTACTAGAGGCAGGAAAGGGAGGGGGATTACCAAAGACTGGTTAACAGATACAAAATTACAACTAGATAGGAGGAATAAGTTCTAATATTCTATAGCACTATAGGATGGCTATAATTAGCAACTTACTGTATATTTTCAAATAACCAGGAGAGCGGGTTTGGAATTTTCTTTTTTTTTTTTTTTTTTTTTTTTTTTTTTGAGACGGAGTCTCGCTCTGTCACCCAGGCTGGAGTGCAGTGGCCGGATCTCAGCTCACTGCAAGCTCCGCCTCCCGGGTTTACGCCATTCTCCTGCCTCAGCCTCCCGAGTAGCTGGGACTACAGGCGCCCGCCACCTCGCCCGGCTAAGTTTTTGTATTTTTAGTAGAGACGGGGTTTCACCGTGTTAGCCAGGATGGTCTCGATCTCCTGACCTCGTGATCCGCCCGTCTCGGCCTCCCAAAGTGCTGGGATTACAGGCTTGAGCCACCGCGCCCGGCCTGGAATTTTCTTGACACAATGTTTGAGGTGTAGATATCTTCATTACCCTGATTTGATCATTATACATTATATATATGTATTAAAATATTACACTGTACCTCATAAATATGTGTAATTATTATGTGTCTATGAAAAATAATAAAAGCCAAAAAAAGTTAATCGTATCTTCTAGGGATTAAAACCAATATATATATCAGGCTCAGGCCTGTAATCTCAGCACTTTGGGAGGCTGAGGCAGGTGAATTGCTTCAGCCCAGGAGTTGGAGACCAGTCTGGGCAACATGGTAAAACCTCATCTCTATAAAAAATACAAAAATTAGCGGGGTGTGGTGATGTGTGCCTGTAATCCCAGCTACTCCAGAGGCTGAGGGGAGGATCCCCTGAGCCTGGGAGGTCCAGACTGCAGACCCTGTCTCTAAATAAATAAATAAATAAATCCTATATAACTGGATTATATATTTTAACCTAGTGTTTCTTCCCATATTTAATAAATATCACATTGCATCCAGATGACTGCATTTAAAAAATCACAGAGGTGAAAGAGTCTCTGTTCAAGTTAAGTTTTAGAAATGCCGTTAAACAGATTTTTTTTATTATGGAACTTTTGAAGACCATTGATATGCAAATGACCATTATGAATCTTCAGGATAGGAATATTTTCTTCAATATATTTAGCCAGAAACCTTAGGGAACAGTTTTCCTTTTTTTTTTTTTAATTTTTAATTTTTTTTTTTTTTTTTTTTTGAGACAGAGTCTCGCTCTGTCACCCAGGCTGGAGTGCAGTGGTACAGTCACGGCTCACTACAGCCTCCACCTCCCAGGTTCAAGCGATTATCCTGCCTCTCCCTCCCAAGTAGCTGGGACTACAGGCACATGCCACCACACCCAGCTCATTGTTTTGTATTTGTAGTGGAGAGGGGGTTTTGCCATGTTGGGCAGGCTGGTCTCGAACTCTTAACCTCAAGTGATCCACCTACCTTGTCCTCCCAAAGTGCTGGGATTACAGGCGTGAGCCACCATACCCAGCCTGTTTTTGTTTTATTATTTATTTGAGACAGGATCTTGCTCTGTTACCCAGGCTGGAGTGCCGTGGCACAATCACCGCTCACTGCAGCCTTGACTTCCTCAGCTCAAGCAATCTTCCTGCCTCAGCCTCCCAACTAGCTGGGACTACAGGTCCACACCACCACACCTGGCTTGCTTGCTTGCTTATTTATTTATTTGTTTGTTTATTTATTTATTAGACAGAGTCTCGCTCTGTCACCAGGCTGAAATGCAGTGGTGCAATCTCAGCTCGCTGCAACCTCCAACTCCCTGGTTCAAGCGATTCTCCTGCCTCAGCCTCCTGAGTAGCTGGGCTTACAGGCAGGCACCACCACGCCCAGCTAATTTTTCTATTTTTAGTAGAGACGGGGTTTCACCATATTGGCCAGGATGGTCTCAATCTCCACCGCGCCCGGCCCACAGCTGGCTAATTTTTTAAATCTTTTTGTAGAGATGAGGTCTTCCTATGTTGCCTAGGCTAGTCACAAACTCCTGGGCTTGAGCTGTCCTCCCACCTCAGCCTCCCCAAAGTGCTGAGATTATAGGCATGAGCCACCATGCCCAGCCTGAACAGTTTTCCTTTAGGATATCAGTTTGAAACTTCTGCTGTAGTCAGCAAATAACCAAGAATATTTCACAGAGACTAAAAACTGTTCTTTATACATCTTCCCAGCTTTACATTTCTATTTTATTTTATTTTATTTCATTTCATTTCATTTCATTTATTTATTGAGACAAAGTCTCACTATGTCACCCAGGCTGGAGTGTAATGGTGGAATCATAGCTCACCACAGCCTTGACCTCCTGGGCTCAAGTGATCTTCCTGCCTCAGCCTCCCAAGTAGCTGTACTACAGGTGCATGCCACCACACCTGGCTAATTTTTATTTTTAACTTTTGTGGAGATGGAGTCTCACTGTGTTGTGCAGACTGGTCTTGAACTCCTAGCCTCAAGCTACCCTTCCACCTTGACCTCCCAAAGTGCCAAACCTGTTTTTTATGTGACTTGGTGTTAAATATTTATTAAGAAGTTCAAAATTGGGCTCAGCACAGTAGCTCACACCTGTAATTCCAGCACTTTGGGAGGTTGAGACAGGCAGATCATTTGAGGTCAGGTGATACCAGCCTCGCCAACGTGGCACAATCACGTCCCTACTAAAAATACAAAAAATTAGCTGAACGTGATGGCACATGCCTGTAATCCCAGCTACTGGGGAGGCTGATGCATGAGAATCACTTGAGCCCGGTAGGTGGAGGTTGCAGTGAGCCAAGACCATGCCATTGCACTCCAGCCTGGGCGACAGAGCAAGACTCTGTCTTAAAAAACAAAACAAAACAAAACAAAAAGAGTTCAAAATTCAACAGTGTATGTCATTGCCTTCTCTATAGGGTACCAGTCGTCCTTCACACTATCATGTTTTATGGGATGATAACTGCTTCACTGCAGATGAACTTCAGCTGCTAACTTACCAGCTCTGCCATACTTATGTACGCTGTACACGATCTGTTTCTATACCTGCACCAGCGTATTACGCTCACCTGGTAGCATTTAGAGCCAGATATCATCTTGTGGACAAAGAACATGACAGGTAATATAAAAACATAACAGGTTCTCACCCAAATCCAAATATTGTCTGCATGTTAGGATTTTCAAGTTCCCCAAGCTATTAGAGGAGTCAGTGATCCATGTGAAAAGTGACGACAGTCAGAACTGACTGCCCAAGGTTTCCTATTGAAATATGTTGTCTAAGTTCATTAGTAATAGAATGATATAGTAACTTAGTTGCTTTACCACATTAAAGCAAAGGAGAGATTATTGGTAATAATGTGATAGATACCGATAGATAGACAAAATGATATGATGTCTGGGTTTGCTTCTAATTAATTCTGGGGAGATGAGAGAAGTAAAACAAAATTGACCTTGAATTAATAGTGATTGAAGCTGAGTGATGGACACATAAATTGTTACACCAGTCTCTTATTTGTTAATAATTTTGAAATTTTCTACAACAAATGGTATTTATCGGAATCATTACATCAGAATAGAAAGTTTGTTTTTGTGTTCATTGCCACTTCTCTTACAGTGCTGAAGGAAGTCACGTTTCAGGACAGAGCAATGGGCGAGATCCACAAGCTCTTGCCAAGGCTGTACAGATTCACCAAGATACCTTACGCACAATGTACTTTGCTTAAATAGTCCAAGTATATTCTCTGAGAGGAAGCACTGAAAGATGAACTGACATACAACGTATGTTTCCAGTGGAGTCAATTGAGTAAGGACACCTCCAGCCATACAGAAACCAACACTGTGTGGGGGCCAAGGTCTGATCCTTATGTTAATACAAGGAAGATTGTTTACTTCATCAAGGAACACAGCATCATTATGCAATATGAAACCAGCCAACTGCTTTTTGTGCGGTCTCCTGTAGGAAGTATCGCAATTGTTTTGTTTTCATTTCTTGTAGTCTAACCCTTTTAATGCCTTTACCTCAAGTTGCTTGGCAGCACAACTATCTTTGCAAAAAAAGTATCGAAAAAGTAAATGATGGTTTAAAAAATATACACCTTCATGAATAATCAAAGTGATTTTTCAAAATTATGTGCAAAAAATTAATGTGCATTCATATATTCTTGTAAAAGGTGTCTGTGTGTTTTTAAAATATATACATCCATACTTCATATGCATATATATCTGGATCTGGATTGATAATAGATATATATGTGTCTGTGTATATATTTTAGAATTCATTCCATTTGGGGAACTTCCTTTCCCTTTTATTCTACTAGCACTACCGCTTTTATTTCTCTTTTTCCCTTGCCTTCATCACCTACATTTTTTCCCTAATCCTACCAGTGACATTCAAATATTCACCTACCTGGTTCGTTTGAATGTAAAATATGGCAAACTAGATTTCTACTTTTATTTTGCATACCCTATTCCTGACTCCTATCTCCTACACGATTCTGAGTTCTCAACTCTTGATATTGCTGTCTTAAGAATCAAACTTTTATATATATAGTATACATACATACACAGACACATACACACATATATATACGTAAAATAACTTTTTGTGAGAGTGTGTCTCTCCCCTCCCACTCTGAACATACATTTGCGCAATTTGTATATAAGCAGTAGCAACCTGAACTATTCTTTTTTTTTTCTTTTTCTTTTTTTTTTTTTTTTTTGAGACAGAGTCTTGCTCTGTCACCAGGCTGGAGTGCAGTGGCAACATCTCAGCTCGCTGCAACTTCCGCCTCTCGGGTTCAAGCGATTCTCCGGCCTCAGCCTCCCGAGTAGCTGGGACTACAGGCATGCGCCACCACACCCAGCTAATTTTTATATTTTTAGTAGAGACGGGGTTTCACCATGTTGGCCAGGATGGTCTCGATCTCTTGACCTTGTGATCCACCTGCCTCGACCTCCCAAAGTGCTGGGATTATAGGCGTGAGCCACCGCACCTGGCCTGCTATTCTTTTTCTTTAGTGAGTTTGTTAAAGCTGCTATAAATATAAAACCTGTCAGAAGTTGTAACTCTTTCTCTCTGATAAGTGATGTGTTTTCTGAAACCTTCTGTTTCTATGGGTTATACACAGAAATTCTTTAAAGCTTTTATAAAGGGTAAATATTTTAAAAGATTAGAATTCTGTAGGGGTTGAGACCTCTGAAATTGAATAGAGAGAGAAGGGGTTGTTGAGGGATTTTTTTGTTTTGTTTTTTGATAGTTTACTTGCTGCCTCTCATACCTTAATGTGATTTTCATATATTTTATATATATATATGTATGTGTGTGTATATAAACACATATGTATGTGTTTGGAAGTATAGCTTCCTTTTCTTTTATATTTATTAGAATAGTGCTTTAATAATTATAGAATTGTACTGGCAGCATCTTTTATAAAAATATAATCATGTTTATTTTAAGAACTGACAACTTGTTTTTGCTATCTTTTAGTGCAATAAGCAGTTTTAAAGGAAAGTTGTGTCTGTTTGCATCTTTACCATGGATATGAGGAGGAACAGGCACCTCCATAATTTAAAAGGGCAAAGAATACAGCCTTAATTTCAGAAGGAAAGTTTTGTAATTTTCAGTTTTAAAGCATATCTTTTAAAATTCATCATGAAAAAAGGCTGGACACTGTGGCTTATGCCTGTAATCCTAGCACTTTGGGAGGCCGAGACAGGTGTATCACCTGAGCTCAGGAGTTCGAGACCAGCCTGGCCAACATAGTGAAACCCCGTCGCTACTAAAAATACAAAAATTAGCTGGGCATGGTGGTGGACGTCTGTAATCCCAGCTACTCGGGAGGCTGAGGCAGGATTGCTTGAACCCAGGAGGCGGAAGTTGCAGTGAGCCAAGATTGCACCATTGCCCTCCAGCCTGGGCAACAAAAGCAAAACTCTGTCTCAAAAGAAAAAAAAAAATCATAATGAAAATGAAGTGAAATTGCCTAAATGAGTCCAACTTGAATATTAGAAATAAAGTTGAACTTTTATATAAGAAATAATCGTGAATAGGTTAACATATTTAAATTATTTGCAAATAGATTATGTTTATTGAAGAATCATATTGGCTAGTTGCCCATTTTCATTTACTAAAAAGAATCAGGAAAATGCAAGATGATATTTTAAAACTTTTGCTAATGTATCACCAGTGTAACTTTCCTTTTAAAATTAAGGTGATAGTAACAAAGGAAGTTAGGACTTTGATCATTTTAAATCAGTTAAATCACTGAAATGTGGGAAATTGTTTTACAAAACTTTTGTTTTATTGATTACACTTTAAGGTATTAAAAAGTACTATAAAGCTATCAAAACCGAGTTTATCAGTAACATTGGATTCAGGGGAGCTTTGCACTTTGTAACTCATGAAAATTGCATTTTGATTTTTTTTTTTCTTGCACTGGTTCAGAGTATAGATACTACAGATTGTTTCCAGTGGGCATTGTTGTTAGCCTTTCAGAATTCCCTCTGCACGTGAAACCTAATGGATTTAGATCTTTAGTTTCTCTCTTACCTGTAATCCACTATTATTGCCAATTCACTGTATTTTGAGCCTAAAATCTGAGCCCATGTCCTCCGACAGGCATGTAATCTTTTGTCCCTCTGCCAGAAAACTAAGAAAGTACTGTATTTTGTATGTTTATTATTTTGAAGTGTCTGAAATGCAATTTACAACACTGTTGCAAAGAACTTTACAAAAGGTAATATTTGTATAGTATATACATTTTTTCTCCCAGCCTTCTCCCATCTCCTCCAGAAAAATTTCCTATAAAAGATGGATTTTTTTACACTGAAATTTTACTGAATATAGTCAGGATCATGGGCAAGAGAAGAAAACAGTATACCTAAGATGATAAAAATTTAATTGGTATGTGCTTGATTAGTGTGAGTAAACATCTTCCTTTATCATGGGAGCTGCACAGATTCATATGGGAAACTTTAGGGAATGACTGTAGATACCCTTTCTCTATGTACTCTCTCACCTAATTTTCAGTCACTCGTATATGCTAGAGTGGAGCCCTTAATTTAAATATATTTGGAAGGACTTTTTTAAGAGGAAAAATATTTTTTCTAAATTATGAAGTTTTACCTTTTGAGTGATTTCTTTTTTAGAGTGCTCTTACACTATTCAGCATTGCTAGTTTAAAGTTGATTAACTTGAAAGAATATGTATACTATATTTCTATTTTGCTAACAAATTGGTATATTAATTACCATTGGTTCTTAATTACAAGAAAACTTGTGCTTAGAATTTTAAGGTAAAAGGCTAAGTGACAAATGCTTCTTGATTTTTGTCCTATTTATTGTTGCACTTCTGGTGCAGAATTTCTAATCTTTTTTATTTTAAAAAAGTTTTTTTTTAAGTTAAACATGAAATTCACAGTGACCCTTCTGCTCCTGCTCTTGCTCACTAACTATATCATGAATGCTAAATTTTAATCTTCTTTTTTCTATGATGTATCTTACAAGACTGACTGTAAAATATCAGTCTGGCAACTAGATAATTGATTTTCATATGAAGAAGAGTTGGGAGTTTAATGTATATTCTTGATGGCTGAAGTGTCTACGTAAAGTGCTGATACATGTATTATATTACAGTATCAGGTTACTGGCATGGAGGACCATACACTTACAATATTGTAGCTGCTATATTTATTTAAGTAGAGTCTGACAGTTACTGCACTAAACAATAAGGAGATAAGCAGGATTCAAGGCTAGTGTTAGACCCTTTTTTTTTCCTAAGTAAGAGTAAGGACACGAAATATCAAAGTAACAAAGGGTGCTGCCATTTTAGTTTCAATTTAATATCAGGATATTCTTTGTTTTAGAAATGTAGATTTTGACTTTTACAGTTTGAAAAAGGGTACCTCAGCCTCCTCAGTACTGGTTTTTTGGCACATTTTCAAAGAAATATTAGATTCCCTTTCTTTTTCTTAATAGTTATCTTCTAACAAGTTTCTTGGAAAAACTATTATTCTAAGGGAAATCCCTGTATATAACCTATTAATATATTTCTCTTCCTAGAAGACAGTCTAGGAGGGATTCTAGTAGGAATGACTGAGTGTTTCGGAAGGCACTTGATAGAGGCATCTCTGCCTTCCAGCACAGGGATTCTCAGCCTTCTAAAGATGTAGACCAGTTTCCAGGCTAGCTTCTCCACAACTCACCACTGCCTAGTGTTCACTTGTGTATTCTCTAATGGATTTTAGGAGGACAGGCCTCCTGACAGAGTCATGAAAGACTTAAGGCATGTCTAGGGAAATAAAAGCTGACTTGCCCTTCAGCAGGAATGACTGGCAGAGGATCTCAGTGTTCAAGGAAAGAGTGAGCACTAAGCATGCCAGTGATGGATCTGAAGTGTTTAGATGGATTGCAGACCAGGAATTAGAGACCGTTTGTTACTCAAGGAACTTGATGGATCTGTTTAGACACCTACATGAATTTGCCAAGGGCGGTGATTTTTATGAAATTCAAGAAGCAAATGACTTGGATACAGCTAGAATATGTTGTAGTCTTCCTATTTCAAACTTGGTTTTAATATTTTTACCAAGAAGTTTAACTGACAACTCTGCAAAATTTTCATTCAGTGTCATTAAACCTGAGTTAAATGTTTGCTTAGCTTATCCTCTTAGATGTTCTCCTGTTGAACAGGCAAGTTGCCCTTAACAGTAACTTGCTACTTAGATTACCTTTTATTAGTTAGTCAAGCTGCATAAAGATCATTAGTCTGGCACCTTTATTTTGGCTTTATCCATATGAAGTATTCATTATTTTCATACTTTTTGAGAATTCATAAATGTCTTAAAGCTTCAGTAAGAATTGTTGGGAGGTTTGACATCAAGTAACGCCTTCCTGAGTAGCAGTATAACCCTAATTTAGAACCCTTGTTTTCCTATTTCAGTTCTCATATTTGATCATACAAAAGCACTTTTGTGATTCTATAGGAGTCAAAAAATAAGCCAAGAATAGATAAGTAAGACAGTGCGGAAATCAGAAAATGAGAATTTTCTCCAAAAAATATTTTTTAAAAAGTCCTGTTTATACTAAGAACATTCTTGATCAGTTACAATGTTAGAAATGTCACTGTGATTAGTGAAAGCCAAGCTGAGTCCCAGGAAGCAGGGCGGGGAGTGTGTGTGTGTATGTATGAGTGTGTATATATATATAATCTCACACACACAAAGGGAAAAACTATTTTGACTTTTTTCCTGCTTTTAAAATGGTACATTTAAGTTTATAATTTTCCGTGTCAGTCAATGTAATTTTTTAAACTAAGATACAATGGTCAAGGCTTGTACTAATATTCCCTACTACTCATTGAAATTTGTATTACTTTACCCATCAAAACTAGTACTCCAGATGTTTACGTCATTGATTAAATCTCAAGAATCTTTTGTTCTTAAAATATGGAAGTTAAAGATTTTAATTTGCATTAAAGATAGAAGGATGGTAGATTCAATATAGAGGGTTGAGATTTACCAGTGAGAAACCCTGTTGAAGTATCAGGTAAACGGTGTGACAAAATTAGAATCCTATCAAATCACTATCCAGCCATTGGGGTCCCTTCCTTTTTTAGACTAATTTCTAAGGTAAACAAAATCTAATGTATCTATGTTAGGGTCTCAGTAAAGCAAAGATGTTTGTCAGGGCATAGACTCTTGAGTTAAATTTTTTAATCATTTTTTTAAGCAAGGCGGTTCTTAGAAAGTGCCTTTTCAGAAGATGGTGCTGTAGATTTTTATTTTTCAAGTAGCACGAAGCTAAGAATTTTAAAGATAAATTATTTTAGAACTCCAAGAGTGTGACAGTTTCATAAAAATAATGTTAGTTGTTGTCCTGAGTCTCGTCCAAGGGAACCAAGGAAAGCTTTTATGCAGTAAAGTAAAGGTAAATGCTCACCAAATTTATTTTGTAAATTTGAAAACAAAATATTTAGTAGAATTAACCCTTTTAATTCTCAGCTGTATTGGAGGAAATCCATAATGCACATAAAACAGCAAAACTACTTAACTTTTTAACAAGATTATGGGTATAGTACCAGTGTCCAAAGGGAAAGGTAACTTGCCTGGAATTGTAGGCAACATCTTCTAATCTTCTTTTTTTTTGTTTTTGAGATAAGCTCTTGCTCTATCACCTAGGCTGGAGTGCAGTGGTGTGATCTCAGCTTACTGCAAACTCTGCCTCCCGGGTTCAAGTGATTCTCTTGCCTCAGCCTCCCCAGTAGCTGGGATTACAGGCATGCACCACCACACCCGGCCTAATTAGTCATTACTAAGGAGGACTGCTCATAAAGGCAATACCAAGTCATCATTCAGATCAGCTTAAGCGAGAAAGCAAAATGATGATCTCTATTGTTAAAGAAATTTTATTTTCTAGACACCAAGGAATATTTTAAATGATTTTTTATTTTTTCTAGGATGCAGGAACTATGAAAAATGATGACAAGGCATTTAAAAGGGTTTGATCAGTTAATTAGAAGTAGGATGTGCAAAATTGTGCTTAAGGGGAAATAAGCAAAAGAAAGGAAAATAGCAGGACCTTTTATAGTCATTAGAAATGTAGATAGTGGGCCGGGCGCGGTGGCTCACGCCTGTGATCCCAGCACTTCGGGAGGCCGAGGCGGGCAGATCACGAGGTCAGGAGATCGAGACCATCCTGGCTAATACGGTGAAACCCCGTCTCTACTAAAAATAGAAAAAATTAGCCGGGTGTGGTGGCAGGTGCCTATAGAATGGCGTCAGTCCGGGAGGCGGAGCTTGCAGTGAGCTGAGATCGCACCACTGCACTCTAGCCTGGGTGACACCGCGAGACTCCATCTCAAAAAAAAAAAAAGAAAAAAGAAATGTGGTTATCTACCAGAGGGCAATTTTGCTCCATACCAGGAAGCAGTAAATAGCAGTAAATGATCACCTAGGCACTTCTTTCCTGTGAATTTGGTGAGCATTCTTCCAGAAAAGAAAACTAAAAGCAAACAACAACAACAACAAAAAATACCACACCTCAGTAACCTTGTATGCTGCATTATATAATAATGATAGTAAAATTATATTGTTTGGAGTGTACTGTGTCTGTTTGCAAATATCCATGCACATTAAACTTTTTTGTTTTTATAATGTCTTAATAGCAATTATGAGTTTATTTTTGTTAAGATTAATTTTTCTATTGTGATGTTTATATTTATTGGCAATTTGTGTGCAACTTTTATATTTTGCTTGTTGGTTTTAAGGTATTTTATTTTTATAGATATTTCTAGCTTTCCTCATTCTTTGTAATAGCAGCAAAGATTAAGATGGAGTGTTAATATACCAACCAAACTACGAATTCCATAAACTCTAGAGTTTGAATTTTTACCAATAAACCATTAACACTATTTTGTAACTTAGAATATTTAATGTTGTTTATATAGTGGGCATTAAAGACAGTCTTTAGACAGATTTCTACATGTGGAGGGGAGGTGGGGCTTTCCTGTAAGTTTGATCTTTTTTTTCCCTTTAGTAGCAAACTAACATAACAGATTGGATTTATTTTACCTGATTGCAGTTTTGGGGAAACCTGTCAAATAAATGATTGTTACATGCCTTTTCTTTTTTTTTTTTTTTTTAACTTTAAGTACATTGAAACTGCTTAAATGGTCACATTTTTCAGCATTAGGATTAAGATACCTTTTTTGTAGGCCTGGAAAACAAATAGCAAATGATTCAAAACTCATTGATAATTGATTTTGAAATGAAACTTTTCCCCCATAATTTGTTATATGGAAGATTTGCTACCCTGATTTTTTCCCTAGCATACTTCTAAAGTTGATTCAATCCCTGAGTATCAGTGAAGAAATCAGAGTTTAAGTGGCTAGAGAGAGCCAGGTATAAAGACTGATTAATAGAGTACTTCAGCTAATTAAAAATTTCAATAGTAATAAGTTATGAATGTGAATAAATTGGAAGGCAGTAAAAAGAATGATTATAGAATATTAAATTCAATTATATATAGATACTCCAGTTTCCTAGTGAGTAGGTCAAGATTATTTGTTTGTTTTGTGGCACAATCATAGTTCACTATAACTTCAAACTCCTGGGCTCAGGTTATCCTCCCACCTCAAGCTCTGAAGTAGCTGGGACTACTTCGCGTGCGCCACCATGCCCAGCTGATGGTTTTTTTCTTTAGAGGTGGGGTCACTATATTGCCCAGGCTGCTCTTGAACTCCTAAGCTCAAGTGATCCTCCCACGTCAGCCTCCCAAAGTGCTGGGATTATAGCCATGAGCCACTACAGCTGGCCAAGATCAAGATTATGAATATTGGCATGTTAACTTTTAAAATAAAAGTACGGCCGGGCGCGGTGGCTCAAGCCTGTAATCCCAGCACTTTGGGAGGCCGAGACGGGAGGATCACGAGGTCAGGAGATCGAGACCATCCTGGCTAACACGGTGAAACCCCGTCTCTACTAAAAAATGCAAAAAACTAGCCGGGCGAGGTGGCGGGCGCCTGAAGTCCCAGCTACTCGGGAGGCTGAGGTAGGAGAATGGCGTAAGCCCGGGAGGCGGAGCTTGCAGTGAGCTGAGATCCGGCCACTGCACTCCAGCCTGGGCGACAGAGCGAGACTCCATCTCAAAAAAAATAAAAATAAAAATAAAAGTATATGGGCTGGGCACAGTGGCTCACGCCTGTAATCCCAGCACTTTGGGAGGCTGAGGCAGGCAGACGACCTGAGGTCAGGGGTTTGAGATCAGCCTGGCCAACATGGCGAAAACCTGTCTCTACTAAAAATGCAAAAATTAGCTGGGCGTGGTGGCACATACCTGTAGCCCCAGCTACTCGGGAGGCTGACGCAGGAGAATCACTTGAACTCAGGAGGCAGAGGTTGCAGTGAGCCGAGATCTTGCCATTGCACTCCAGCCTGGGCAACAAGAGTGAAACTCCGTCTCAGAAAATAAAAATAAAAATAAATAAAAGTACATGAAAAAAGTATATTCCCTTAAGCAGGTAAAATACTTGCATTGTATTTTTACACCATGAATTTGCTTGTCAGGAAATTTCTATAAGAGGTTAAAAGATAAACTGTATTCCATCCTCTGGGTTTTCAATTCTAAATTATTGGAACTCAATGTATGACATTTTACTGTAGTGTATTACTCCACTGAGAGGCAGGGAAATGGAAAAGTGTCAGGTAACTATAAATGGGAAAATTTTATTTTTGTATGGTAAGTTTTACAGTTTAACATAGATCAACATGTGTTTTCTTGTAGAGATTAGCCATTTCATTTCTTTTTGCATTTTTGCCAGTTACATTAGTTTGCTCTATGATATACTATTCTGAGATACTTCCTCCACCCCCCACACATCAAGTACTAATTGTATACAGATAGTACAGATTTGTACTTTGATTATAAGAGTTTGTTACTACTAATTAAAAGCAAATTAATGTGGCTGGGCATGGTGGCTCACACCTGTAATCCCAGCACTTTGGGTGGGCGGCCGAGGTGGGCGGATCACGAGGTCAGGAGTTGGAGACCAGCCTGCCCAATATGGTGAAACCCTGTCCCTACTAAAAATACAAAAATTAGTTGGGCATGGTGGTATGCGCCTGTAATCCCAGCTACTGGGGAGACTGAGGCAGGAGAATGGCTTGAACCCAGGAGGCGGAGGTTGCAGTGAGCCGAGATAGCACCACTGCACTCCAGCCTGGGTGACAGAACAAGACTCCATCTCAAAAGAAAAAAAAAAGCTAAATATTTTTGCTGTGAGTGTATGTCCCCTTTTAAGGATATTTATTGCGCTTATAACCTTTATAGTTGTATTCATTACATGTCAACATGTAATAACAAGGTTAGCAGACATGTAGTTCCTGAAGACCAACATTTTGAAAGTTGCCTCTGGGCCAGGCGTAGTGGCTCACGGCTGTAATCCCAGCACTTTGGGAGGCCAAGGTGGGCGAATCACGAGGTCAAGAGATCGAGACCATCCTGGCCAACATGCTGAAACCCCATCTCTACTAAAAATACAAAAATTAGCTGGGTGTGGTGGCGCACACCTGTAGTCCCAGCTACTTGGGAGGCTGAGGCAGGCGAATCGCTTGAACCTGGGAGGCAGAGATGAGACTCCATCTCAAAAAAAAAAAAAAAAGAAGGTGCATCTGGTCCTGTGTTTTCTTTTTCCTTCTGAAAGTTCATAGAAACCTGGCATATAGAGCCTATTTTGCTGTTTTAACTGGTAGGCTTCACAAATCCTGCTACCTGGCATCAGTACAGCTTGACCGCAGTGAAGTACTTGATGGCTTATTCATGTTTAGTTCACCTCTTTAGAAAGAAAGCTTTGTGGCCAGGAGCGGTGGCTCACGCCTGTAATCCCAACACTTTGGGCGGCCGAGGTGAGCGGATCACCTGAGGTCAGGAGTTCAAGACCAGCCTGGCCAACATGGCAAAACCCCATCTCTTCTAAAAATACAAAAATTAGCGAGGTGTAGGCAGGAGGCTAAGGCAGGAGAATCGCTTGAACACAGGAGGCAGAGGATGCAGTAAGCCAAGATCACGCCACTGCACTCCAGCCTGGGTAACAGAGTGAGACATCTCAAAAAAAAGAAAAAAAAAAATCTTTGTGCAGTAAGTAATAGATCATCCCAAAAAAGAATTGCCATGAACAGCGTTATGTGTAGAAAACAGATGGGAGTGTTGGTCATTAGAGCCTTGCTTTTTAAATTTTACTCTTTCCAAAAATTGGCTGTATGCTATCTATAATTTTATGTTTGATGTTGAAGAGGCAACACCAGAGACTAGAGAGGGAGATTACTCTGATATTTAGTGCCTAAAACTTTCATCTTGGCTGGGCACGGTGGCTCACACCTGTAATCCCAGCACTTTGGGAGGCCAAGGCAGGCTGATTACCTGGGGTCAGGAGTTCGAGACCAGCCTTGCCAACATGGCAAAACCCGTTTCTACTAAAAATACAAAAATTAGCCAGGCATGGTGGTGGGCACCTGTAATCCCAGCTACTCAGGAGGCTGAGGCAAGAGTATCATTTGAACCCAGGAGGCAGAGATTGCAGTGAACTGAGATTGCACCATTGCACTCCAGCTTGGGTGACAAGAATGAAACTCCGTCTCAAATAATAATAATAATTTTAAAAATAAAAGACAAAACTTTCATCTTTGTTTTTTTTGAGACCGAGTCTCGCTGTGTTGTCCAGGCTGGAGTGCAGTGGTTCAATCTCAGCTCGCTACAACCTCCACCTCCCGGGTTCAAGCGATTCTCCTGCCTCAGCCTCCCGAGTAGCTGGGACTACAGGCGTCCGCCACCACTCCTGGCTAATTTTTGTATTTTTAGTAGAGACGGGGTTTCACCGTATTGGCCAGGCTGGTCTCGAACTCCTGACCTTGTGATCCGCCCGCCTCAGCCTCCCAAAGTGCCGGGATTACAGGCTTGAGTCACCACAACCGGCAAAACTTTCATCTTTATTTCATGGCTTTATTTCATCTTTATTTCATTTTTGGTTGGGAAAACAAACAAATCTCTTAAGTTAATCCTTTAATAGTCTTTTTAGAACCAAAGAAGGAAAGACTGCAAAAATGTTGCATTCGTGCATCTTTATTGTCAGAATCTGAGAAACTGGAGGTTTTTGCAAAGAAATAGACTAGTAGGATTGTGAGAATATATAGTGAGGGGGAAATTAGAATAAGGTTCCTTTGCTGGGATCCTTGGACAGAAACCTTACAATTGTTTAGTATTTGCAGAGTAAAAGAGCAACTATTGCTATTTGAACCTATAGAAGAGACCTAAGACGAGCGTCTCGGTAATCTACATTTATATGATGATATTGTCCCAGACCCAAAGGCACACCTGTTCTCAGTAACTTAGAGAAGCCGTGGAGGTTGCTTCTGAATTACAGTAAAGAAACTAAATGAAGCACACTTAAATAGAGCCAGGCATTGCTATCAACATAATGTCTTTGGTGTTCCTCTTTAAATAGAAGACACCAAGCAGGGCCTTTCCAGGCAAGGTAGTCTGTCCTGTAAAGAAAATGGTTTTGGTGTGGGATTTGGTAAAAACACTGGTTAGTTTGTAATGAAGAAAGAATTTTGGCACAGACAGTCCAACCCAGTTAGTGGATACAGTTTGATCCCAGGGAGTTTAACAAAAACAAGCTTTGGTTTTGCTAGCAACAGACTTGATCTTCTATAGTGATTAATTGCAATTAAGGTTTTCCAGGAGCTTTCTCATTTCTTAGCCCAGGGTCCAACCCCGTTCCCTCTTTAAAAAAGAAAGAATAGGCTGGGCGCGGTGGCTCACACCTGTAATCCCGACACTTTGGGAGGCCGAGGCAGGCGGATCACAAGCTCAGGAGTTCAAGACCAGCCTGGCCAATATGGTGAAACCCTGTCTCAACTAAAAATACAAAAATTAGCCAGGCATGGTGGCAGGCACCTGTAGTCCCAGCTACTCCGGAGGCTGAAGCAGGAGAATCCTACTAGTCTGAATTACAGTAAAGAAATTAAATGAAGTATTTATCCTTAATAGAGCCAGGCGTTGCTATCAACGTAACGTCTTTGGTGTTCCCCTTTAAATAGAAAACACCAAGCAGGGCCTTTCCAGACAAGGTAGTCTGGAACCCGGGAGGCGGAGCTTGCAGTGAGCCGAGATCGCCCCACTGCACTCCAGCCTGGGCGACAGGGCGAGCGAGACTCTGTCTCAAAAAAAAAAAAAAAAAAAGAATAGGAAAAGGACTTAGAGGCAGTTTATATAGAATTCTACTGGGGGTAAATAACACTCTCAAAATACTTGGGAAAGAAGAATCACATGCCACAAGTTATAGCTTGATTGATATTTCAGCACGTTTTCCATGTTTGTATTCTAAAGTTTGTTTCCTTTGACATTCCATTATCTTATTTATTAGAGTGCCACCATTCTTATTTGTAATACAATCAGTGTTTTATGCCATTTGTGAATCACACAATTGTTCTTTTCTCCCCACCACACACACACACGCACACTGTTAAAAATAAAAGAGGGGAAGGATAAAACAAAAATAGAATGATGATTATTACAGTGTAAGTTTAACATATATGAAGAGAAATTCTAACTCAGTTAAGTGAGAATTAAGATTGAAAGTATTAATGTTGCAAGTATTATCTCTAGCCATGGAATTTTTTGCTAGCTATAGAGTGCTAATGTGAACAGAATATAAATCAGGAACATGATGTATTATAGCAAAGTGATAAAATTATTATTGGTATTAGTCAGGTGTGATGGTTTGCACCTGTAGTCCAAACTTCTCAGGAGGGTGAGGCAGGAGGATAGTTGAGCCCAGGAGTTTAAAGCAAGGCTGGGCAACACAGCAAGACCCCAATCTTTAAAATAAATAAATAATAAATAAGAATTATTCTTGAAAGTAATATTTTAACCTGCCAACCAACAGAGATCCTCATACTCTTAAAGAAAATTAATATAGCTTATGGATTTGATAAATTGGACTCTGATTTAAACTTTAAAATGTTATGACTTTTATTCTGATACATGATTTCTAAAATATGTAAAAAATTATATTGAACGAATACTTAACCTGTTCATTTCTTTTATGTATTTATTCTGACTTTTTTATACAGCTTATGTCTCACATCTGCCTTCTTGATATGTGCAAAATATTATGTAAAAATAGTTGAAAACTCATCCCAGTTCCTGGTCAAGCGTGGGCTGTAAGAGAGAAGGCTTAAGGTCTTCTTTAATGGAGGAACTTTTGAAAGCTCACAACTGGAAAAAGCCTATTGAGAATTTGTTGCCTTTGAGAGTAGAAAGGGCTCTAGAATATGAGCCAGGGACTTGGAATTTAGTAATAGGTCTCCCACTGATTTGTTCTGTGTCCTTAGGCAATTCTCTTAATCTCTGTGTGCGTAGTTTCCCATTGTAAATAAGAGTGGTAATATCTGTCCTCACCTACCTCACTAAATTGTTGGGGTTTTTTGTTTTGAGTCAGGGTCTCACTCTGTTGCCCAGGCTGAACTACAGTGGCGTGATCATAGTTCACTACAGCCTCCAACTCCTGGGCCCAAACTATCCTCCTGCTTCAGCCTCCCAAGTAGCTGGGACTAGAGGTGCATGCCACCACACCTGGCTGATTCTTTTCTTTGATTGCAGAGATGGGGTCTCACATGTTGTCCAGGCTGATCTCTAACTCCTGAGCTCTCAAGCAGTCCTCCTGCCTCAGCCACCCAGAGTGCTGGGATCATAGGCGCGAGCTCAAGCAGTCCTCCTGCCTCAGCACCCAGTGCTGGGATCATAGGCATGCTCACTAAATTGTTGTAAGAATAAGATAATGTTTGCGGAAGTATTTGAGTTCTCCAAAGGAAAAGCTCTTCAGACTTTCAAGATAATAGAAGAGTGTGTGTGAAGGATTCCTTTCCAGTTTGCCTCTGTGAAAGTGTCTTTAATTACCATAGGTCATTTTATGAAACAGGAATAAGAGAAACATAGGCCTTATCATGGTATAGTGTTCACTTACAAGCATATCCTGTTGTTGTTTCCCTGCAAGATATCCAGCACACAGGCTGAATTTTTCTTTATAATAATCCTTGGCAAAAGCATAACTTCAAAAACCAAATTATTTTAGTGGTGCTATGGCAGCTGCAGCTTTATTTTGAGTTAGATTAATGTGGTGAAAACCATCAAATACTTAGAAATTGGCTGGGCGCAGTGGCTCACGCCTGTAATCCCAGCACTTTAGGAGGCTGAGGCAGGTGGATCACTTGAGGTCAGGAGTTCGAGACCAGCCTGGCCAACACGGTGAAACCCTGTCTCTACTAAAAATACAGAAATTAGCTGGGCGTGATAGAGGGTGCCTGTAATCCCAGCTAACTCAGGAGGCTGAGGTGGGAGAATTGCTTGGACCCAGGAGGCAGAGGTTGCAGTGAGCCAAGATTGTGCCACTGCACTCCAGCCTGGGCAACAAAGCGAAATTCTGTCTCAACAACAACAATAATAATAATAATAATATACAAATACTTAGAAATTAACTTTGCCTTTGCCTTCAGGCACTTTTGCTACATGTTAGTATCAGAGGCTCTTGTACAACTAGATAGTTATTCCCCTGTTTCTTGGCCGATTTTTGGTACCTTTCTTTGAAGAAGAGGGTTAGATTTTAAGAAAGAAAGTGTGCTTATTTCACTCATGGCTTTGCAGAATTTAACTTTGCTTTACTTTAAAAATTCCAATCATCATGTACCTGTAAAGGTTAAATATAGTGAAAGTTTTTGCTTCATGTGAATCAGTTCTGAGCACCTGCAGGTCATGTCAGGCATCTGATGCAGTTACCATTATGGATTGTGGCAGGTCCTTACATTTCAGCAGGCTTATGCATTTCCATGGGGGGAAGAGATTCTGTTTCTAGGAAATTACAAAGGGCATACCACTGCAGGGAGTGTAAACAATTCTTTGTTGCTACAGACAAGATTTTTTTAAAAAAGGAAAAAGGATGCATTTTAGGTACACAGGGTATGGATGCATTCAACACTTACTTTTATCTCTACAGATGCCGACCTCCCCTTGTTGCAGGCAGTTGGGCTTTTCCAACTCATTACTAGCAAAGGTGGCATCTGCATTAATCTCAATCAGAATTTCAAGTACTGAAGATGAAAAGTTGGGGAGATTCATGTTTGAAAAATGAAAAATGAACAAAAAATCCACCTTATGCAATGAGATAGCTGACAATGATATATCAGGAATACTTTTAACCTATTTTTGCTGCAATGTGTAGCTTTAATGTCTCTTTTCAGTTATGGACCCATGAAAGTATTACTATATCTTGTGAATAAAGATCATTCTTATGGACTAGTACGTGGATGCATTCATAGGCTGTGGGAAGCAGTGGTGTGGGTATGTGTGTATATATCAATATTTTATGTTTATGACTCTGCATATTAAGTTTATATAGAAAAAATAATGTGTTTCTTTAGTGTTTGGGGGACTAAATTGTATTATGACCATTCCAGTGTAATCTGACTGCTCACTCTAGAGAATTTTTCTGTTATACACAATGCACATACAAACATACACCCCTAAAGCGTAGCTAACTGCTCCCACTAGATAACTGCTGCTAAAAAAATAAAAAATAAAAATTGTAAAAACCCCTAAGTAATGGAGGAAGAGATAGCATTCTTTTACAAGGGGCTTTTCTGAAGAGTAAAATGTAAACACAGGACATGTGGGGAGGGTGGGGCCGCCTGCAAAGTGTCCTGAAGATGGACAAATAGCCTTTTAAATTCTGCTGTGTAACCATCTTTACCGCGTGTGCCTATTTGTATTGCAGATGTGAACTACTATTTTTGGAGGTTGATACCAGTATGTTTTGAAACCGAATTATTACATAAAATCAGAGTAACCTCTTTCTCAATCCTCCTTTTCCACACTATTCTTGCCAAATATTTCTGCTGAAACCCAGTTTCAGCAAGGCAAAATGATGGGACTCTCAAACCTCCCTCCTCATCTTCCCTTCCCCTCTGTCTTATGCCTGGCCTGGCCTTTTTGGTTGTTGTCGTTGGCTTTTCATAAGTAAGAACAATTTATTGTAGTATTTCAAGACTGCAGAATTTCAAGTGTATATCTATAAACCTTTTTTTAAAATCTTCAGCTACATAGTAACATCAATTAAAACAGAAGAGTGAGTCTAAGTCTGTAATATGCTATAGGACCGGATAAGATTTTGAATGAGACTAAACTTGACTGCCATATTTTATTAAGAGGAAATTGGAACTTCATGGTGGGGAATGGATGAGAGCAGGTCTATGATATATATGTAGTCATTGTATAATTAGAAACACCAAATGCTGAATCCTATCACTGTGTTCTTGGGGGCCAGGCCTTGGATTTGGTTGTCATTTAAACTCTTTGAAGATTATATGTAATTATAATGAGCAGAAGGCAAATAAAGTTTTTGAACAAAAGTACTTGTTTTCAGTATTTAAAATTTGGTAATATATTTTCTTTTTCAGTTACACTATCTTCCCCACAAAAATTATTATACTACAAACAAGTTATGAGTCAGATGGAGAAGCTTGAAGAAGTTGGTTTTTAAGCAGCTCATACAATATTTTGCGTTAAAGAAATTGTCATTGTTTCCTGTTGGGAGGCAAAAAACAACAGCAACAATAACAAAAAGAAATTGTCATGATTCTTTCTGAGCCAAACTGTCACGAAATGTTCTGTGACAGAACCACTACTCTTTTTTCTGCCATTCTGCCTACTGGAGAGTTCTATGTTGTATTTATTTTTAATCCTTGAGTTTAAAAATATTAATGGTTTTAGTGTTGCTTAGCTTCAGTTTGAAGTATAACTTTCACTAATAACTGCAATAAAAAGAAAAGCTTTGCTCTTAAACTTTCTCTTGTGTGGTCATCATTACAGCTTTTCAGACTAGGGAACGGGACCCATGTGATACAGTGGAAAGAACGTAAGCTTTAGTCGTGAAGTCCTGGGTTCAAACCTTGATTATGTGACACTCTGAGCAAGTTCCTTGATGCTTCTAAATCTCAGTTTCCTTCAGTGTGAAAGGAGAAAATAGAACTGTTGGAGCATTAAATGAGACAATATATAGAATGTTTCCAGTGCTGGGCATGTGGCTGGGGTTCAGGTTTTTCAAAGACTGCCTACTTCCCCCCTACCCCACCCATTTTTCACCTTCTTAAATAAAAGACAGTGAGTGGAGTGGAAATGGGGAGATGACACTAGGCTTCCAAACTTTGCCAGGAGGTGAAAGAATTAAGAATGTGTAGGGAAAAAAGGAACCAAAATGAACTGGGGGAATCTTTGCAGGCCCAAAAGTGGATACACAGCCCCGATATGCGATGCAAGAAAACACTGGACTAAGATTTTGGAAATCAGCTCTCAACCCTCTTTAACTGCATAATTTCAGGTATAGCTCTGCATTTTTTAATTAAAGTTGTTAGACTAATGCCAGAAGTCGCAAGTTGGCAGGCAAATTTCAGTCTGCAAATAATTTTTAACTGTTTAAATTTTTTTTTCTTTTTTTTTCTTTTTTTTTTTTTTGAGATGGAGTCTTGTTCTGTCACCCAGGCTGGAGTGCAGTGGTGTGATCTCAGCTCACTGCTACCTCTACCTCCCGGGTTCAAGTGATTCTCCTGCCTCAGCCTCCTGAGTAGCTGGGATTACAGGCGCGTGCCACCACTCCCAGCTAATTGTTTGTATTTCTTGTAGAGATGGGGTTTCACCATGTTGGTCAGGCTGGTCTTGAACTCCTGACCTCGTTATCTGCCCGCCTCGGACTCCCAAAGTGCTGGGATTACAGGTGTGAGCCACCGTGCCCGGCCAATTGTTTACGATTTTTTAAGAGAGACAGGGTCTCACTCTCTCGCCTAGGTGGGAATGCAGTGGCAAGATCACAGCTCACCTCCTGGGCTAAAGGATCTTCCTGCCTCAGCCTCCCAAGTAGCTAAGACAACAGGTGTACACCACCACATTCGGATAGTTTTTAAAATTTTTGTAGAGATGGGAGTCTCACTATGTTGACCAGGCTGGTCTCAAATTCCTGGCCTCAAGCAATCCTCCCACCTCAACCTCCCAAAGTGCTTGGATTACAAGCATGAGACACTGCACCTGGCCCAGATTTTATCTTCTCTTTAAAAATAAGAACCAAGTGTGGCGGCATGCCCCTGTAATCCCAGCTATTTGGGAAGCTGAGGCAGGAGGCTTGCTTGAGGCCAAGAGTTCGAAGCTACAGTGAGTTGCGATCATACCACCGTAGTCCAGCCTGGACAAAAGAGTGAGACCCTGTCTCCAAAACAAAAAATAGTAAGATATGCTAGAACCGAACAAATCGCCAGTTACATTAGAGCTCAACTGCTTGAGACTTTCTTCAGAGCAAGGGTGCTCAGAACACCACACTTAAGCATCAGAAATGAGGTGGCAGTCTAAGGTAAAATGCTAAGTGTTGTTGTTTTGAGACGGAGTCTCGCTCTGTCGCCCAGGCTGAAGTGCAGTGGCACCATTTCTGCTCACCGCAACCTCCATCTCCTAGGTTCAAGCGACTCTCCTGCCTCAGCCTATAGAGTAGCTGGATTACAGGCTCCCGCCACCACGCCAGCTAATTTTTTGTATTTTTAGTAGAGATGAGGTTTCACCCTGTTGGCCAGGCTGGTCTCGAACTCCTGACCTCAGGTGATCCACCTACCTTGGCTTCCAAAGTGCTGGGATTACAGGCGTGAGCTACCATGCCTGGCCAGTGAGGGGCATACATCTGAATGTAGTTTTCATGTTTCAGTTGTCTGATTATTTGACAGATTTATCTCAGCTGCTGATACTTGCATACCTTGGTGATGTTTTCAGGAAATTAATTAGGTTGATTAGTCAATGCCAGGAAAGGATGTGTACGTTTTCACAATATTTGACTAAATGTTATGAAGGGAACTGAAATCTTTAGTTTTACATATGGAGGAAAGATGACTGTTTTCCTGTCATTTCTGTTGCTTCCACAGTTTCTACAGTCTATGAAGATCTTTATGATGCCTTTTTTTTTTCTTTGAGACAGGGATTTGCTCTGTCGTCCAGGCTGGAGTGCAATGGCATGATCTTGGCTCACTGCAACCTCCACCACCTGGATTCAAGCAATTCTCATGCCCCAGCCTCCTGAGTAGCTGGGACTACAGGCGTGTGCCACCACGCCCAGCTAATTTTTGTATTTTTAGTAGAGATGGGGTTTTGCCATGTTGGCTAGACTGATCTTGAACTCCTGACCTCAAGTGCTCTGTTTGCCTCGGCCTCCCAAAGTGCTGGGATTACAGGCATCAGCCACCGTGCCCAGCTACAATGCCTGTATAGAGTAGTACTTTTTTTTGTACTTTTCCCTATTAAAATATCTTTCTTGGGCTGGGTGCAGTGGCTCACACCTGTAATCCCAGCACTTTGGAAGGTCGAGGCAGGTGGATTGCTTGAACTCAGGAGTTTGAGACTGGCCTGGGCAACATGGTGAAATCCCAACTCTACAAAAAATACAAAAAATTAGCTAGGCATGGTAGTGAACCTCTAATCCCAGCTACTCGGGAGGCTGAGGTGGAAGGATCACTTGAGCTTGGGAGGCAGAGGTTGGTTGTGGTGAGTCGAGATTGTGCCACTACACTCCAGCCTGGTGACAGAGCGAGACCCAATCTCAAAAAAAATGTTTTTTTCTTATGAATAACGCTGGGGTTCAAAATTTATAATTATAAACAAAACAGATACCTTAGTGGCTTAGTATCATAAAGTCCAATATGTTCGGTTCTCAACTGAAACAAAATTTTAATAGGCTTTGCTAAATGATTTTAAAAATAGGCCAATTCAAAAGTACCTGAGGCTGGGCATGGTGGCTCATGCCTGTAATCCCAGCACTTCGGGAGTCGAAGGCCGGTGGATTGTTTGAGCCCAGGAGTTGAAGACCACCCCAGGCAACATGGTGAAACCCCGTCTCTACAAAAACTACAAAAATTAGCCAGGCATGGTGACATGCTCCTGTAGTCCCAGCTACATGGGAGACTGAGGTGGGAGGATCACTTGAGCTCAGGACATGGAGGCTGCTGTGAGCCATGATCATGCCACTACACTTAAACCTGGGTGATAGAGTGAGACCCAGTGTCAAAAACAAAAACAAAACAAAAGCACTTGAAACTATTAAATGTATAATATTACTCTTCCTTTACTGTAACTATGTTGCCAAACAGAATTTGCATATTGTCTTCCAAAACAAAAACAATAAAACAGAACGTAGGAATGGTCTGATGCTGCACCAGACAGGATTTCAGTCAGCACCATCACTCAGATGGCTTTCACATGTCTTTTATACAGATGTAAAATTAAGATTAACTGGCCAGGCATTGTGGCTCACATCTGTAATCCCAGCACTTGGGAGGCCGAGGCGGGAGACAGAGCGAGACTCTGTTAAAAAAAAAATGAGCCGGGTGCGGTGGTTCAAGCCTGTAATCCCAGCACTTTGGGAGGCCGAGACGGGCGGATCACAAGGTCAGGAGATCGAGACCATCCTGGCTAACACGGTGAAACCCCGTCTCTACTAAAAAATACAAAAAACTAGCCGTGCGAGGTGGCGGGCGCCTGTAGTCCCAGCTACTCGGGAGGCTGAGGCAGGAGAATGGCATAAACCCAGGAGGCGAAGCTTGCAGTGAGCCGAGATCCGGCCACTGCACTCCAGCCTGGGCGACAGAGCAAGACTCCATCTCAAAAAAAAAAATTAACCATCTTTTTATATTTTTTATTTTTTGTATTTTGTTTTGTAAGCTTAATCTTAATTTTTTCCTATTTATATTGGTGCTTGTATAAAGATTTTAGACTAAGAAAGTTTGCCAGCTGTGGTATCCCTTTGAATAGTATTGAAAACTACATATTCATAGGTACTATCTAGACCATAAAATTATTACTGTTGTCTAAGATTATTTAGATATTAATTTGAAAATCTGCACAAAAGTATATCACTTTGCTGAATGCAGCAAAGTTACTTGCCATTTATTTTACCCTGGAGACTTTTCTTTCTTATGGAAAAAGAGTGGGTTTTGAAGATAAGAAGGGCAGATGGGGTGGTAGGAATCATTGTTTTAACCTCCAGGGCAAATCATCTGCAGCTGTGTAGTTGAAGTAGGCTGTTATTTCTCTGACGAGTATGCTGTGCAAAACGAGTTAGCCTCACCCAAATCTCAGCCTTGACAATCTCAACACAAATTTCTTTGGCCTGAGACAAGTACAGGACCAGCAGAAAAGCAAGCTGGAAAAAACGTCAAAGGCAAGCAGTTTCCTCTGGAATAATGAACAATAAAAAATGGCTGTGAGAGGTCAACTGTTCCCAGTCACCTCCTGCTAAAAATATTAATCATAATTTACTCCGGGCCATTAAACTCAACTCCCTTGGCAAACACTCACATAAAACCTTCAAATATTCTACCAGACCTTGAAAGAGGGTTACTTGACTGTAAATAGCCAAGCCAGTCCCAATTTAAGACAGAATCCTTCTAATGTGACATTATATTGTTGTTGCTTGAAAAACATTTTCACAATCACAGTTCTCACATTTCTAAAATGGCAATTTCCAGAGAGAAGGGTGGAGTTTGATTTAATAACAAACCTTGTGCCTCATGCCCGGCTCATAATCCCAGCACTTTGGGAGGCCAAGGTGGGCAGATCACTTGAGGCCAGGAGTTCAAGACCAGCCTGGCCAACATGGTGAAACCTATCTCTACTAAAAATACAAAACAATTAGCTGGGCACGGTGGTGCACACCTGTAACCTCAGCTACTAGGGAGGCTGAGGCAGGAGAATTGTTTGAGCCCTGGAGGCAGAGGTTGCAGTGAGCCAAGATCACACCACTGCACTGCAGCCTGGGCAACGACACAGTGAGACTCTGTCTTAAAAATAACAACAGGCCGGGGCCGGGCACGGTAGCTCACACCTGTAATCCCAACACTTTGGGAGGCCGAGGCAGGTGGATCATCTGAGGTCAGAAGTTCAAGACCAGCCTGGTCAACATGGTGAAACCCCATCTCTACTAAACATACAAAAATTAGCTGGGCATGGTGGCGGTCGCCTGTAATCCCAGCTACTCTGGAGACTGAGGCAGGAGAATCACTTGAACCCGGGAGGCAGAGGTTGCAATGAGCTGAGGTCGCACCACTGCACTCCAGCCTGGGCAACAACAGCGAAACTTCGTCTCAAAATAAATAAATAAATAACAGGCCAGCACGATGGCTCATGCCTGTAATCGCAGCACTTTGGGAGGCCAAGGTGGGTGGATCACCTGAGATCAGGAGTTCGAGACCAGCCTAGTCAACGTGGTAAAACCTCGTTTCTACTAAAAATACAAAAATTAGCTGCGCGCGGTGGCAGGCGCCTGTAATCCCAGCTACTCGGGAGACTGAGGCAACAATCACTTGAAGGCAAAGGCAGGGGTTGCAGTGAGCCGAGATCACACCACTGCACTCCAGCCTGGGCCACAGAGCAAGACTAAATAAATAAGGAAAAAAAATCCTCCACTTAAATCTTTCCTGTTATTTGCCAAGCATGTTAGTAAGATGTTTAGGACTTTATCAACATATTACAGAAGGAGGATAAAAGGGGGAAACGTCTTTAAATTTGTACCTCGTTTTTCCACTAAGAGGGAAGAAAGGCTGAAATGGAACAGATTTTACTAAAATTACAAAAATACTATTAGGGTGTTCAGTTTTGTGTTTCTGCATCTTGGAAATGACTTGATATTTTAGCAGGCTCCTAAATAGAATGGGTGAATGAAATTATTATTTATCTTCTCAAATGTCTTTATACCTATTTTTCTCTTAGATTTAAAGTAAATGGAAAACAACCTCAAGTCAACAAAGTCAACACAGAAATAGGAAATACTATTTTGTTAGAGATTGGCCCCATGAAAGAAAACCAAGGAAAGATATCTGAAATCTTTCCAGATAAAAGGTAATTAATAATCAAAGATAAATTGTAATCTGGTGTTTAACTGGTTTGTAATTTCTACAACTATCAGGAAGCATAGTTAAAGGGCCGGGTGCGGTGGCTCACGCCTATAATCCCAGCACTTTGGGAGGCTGAGGCAGGCGGATCACCTGAGGTCAGGAGTTCAACACCAGCCAGGCCAACATGGTGAAACCCCATCTCTACTAAAAATACAAAAATCAGCTGGGCTTGGTGCCGTGCGCCTGTAATCCCAGCTACTTGGGAAGCTGAGGTGGGAGAATCACTTGAACCTGGGAGGCGGAGGTTGCGGTGAGCCGAGATCACGCCATTCACTGCACTCCAGCCTGGGGGACAGAGTGAAACTCCGTCTTGAGAAAAAAGAAAAAGGAAAAAAAAAAAAAAGCATGGTAAAAGAAAAAAACAGCCAAAAAAAAAGAAACATACTGGTGTATTCCAGTAGGAGAGACGGATATGTAGTAGTACTAAGAAGTGTGTATCTGCCTCTGAGCTTTGGAAGTGTACTCTAAACATAGGTATTTAAACTTCACGGGACAACATAATACAACTGCTCTCTCCACCCACAAAACAGACTGCAAATGTACACTGCCATGGAGGGATAATAATTATCTTCAGTGGCCAGGTGTGAGAATACCTTGTCAAGATATTATTTTTCAGCTGGGTACAGTGGTTCATGCCTGTAATCCCAGCACTTTGGGAGGCCAAGAGGGGCGGATCACTTGAGGTCAGGAGTTCAAGACCAGCCTGGCCAACATGGCAAAACCCCGTCCTTACTAAAAATACGTAAAAGTAGCCGGGCGTGGTGGCACACGCCTGTAATCCCAGCTACTCAAGAGGCTGAGGCAGAAGAATCACTTGAACCCAGGAGGCGGAGGTTGCAGTGAACAGAGATTGTGTCACTGATCTCCAGTCTGAGCAACAGAGGGAGACCCTGCCTCAAAAGAAAAAGAAAAAAGACTATTTTTTGGCCAGGCGCGGTGGCTCACGCCTGTAATCCCAGCACTTTGGGAGGCCGAGGCAGGCGGATCACGAGGTCAGAAGATCGAGATCATCCTGGCTAACATGGTGAAACCCCATCTGTACTAAAAATACAAAAAATTATCCAGGCTCATTGGCAGGCGCCTGTAGTCCCAGCTGCTTGGGAGGCTGAGGCAGGAGAATGGCGTGAACCTGGGAGGCGGAGCTTGCACTGAGCCAAGATCGCGACACTGCACTCTAGCCTGGGCAACAGAGCCAGACTCCATCTCAAAAAAGAAAAAAGAAAAAAGATTATTTTTCGTATTAGAATAAAATCAGCTAACCAAGTATTAATATTAACTGAAGTACTTTTAAACATTGTAAAACATTGTTCTGATTCAATGAAAGTTGTACTCTAAAGATTTTAATAATTCAACTTGAAGTAATCTATAACACTGGGGGAGAAAAATTAAGAACAGAGAAGACACAAACTATAATACTTCACAGATTTTGAAAGCACTTAAGGCACTTATGGTCTCTTTTGGTGAAATCTCAATTACTTTAAAAAGTTACGAGTTTGCATTTTTCTGCTTCACTTTTTTTTTTTTTTTCAAATTTCTTGCTTCATTGTCTATGTCTGTAGGATCCTTTTTAATCCCAGAGAAACCTGTATGGATAGTCAGTTACTTTAAATCTAAAGAGGGAAAGCAGCCAACTGAAGAATATGGCAACAAGACACATACCAGCCAGACACATCATCTTTCTCTTTATGATGTTCATCGTCGAGGTGGCAGCCTTATCTAACAGCACCACTCCCAGGGTAACACACATATTAAACAGGGAAATAATGAATGTTTCTGCTGCAAACTGAGCCTGACTAAATTTGCTGATATAATGCTTATGTCCTGTGCGAGGGTCCCTTTGGACATATGGTTCTCCTCTTATATAAGTCCACATTTGACCAGACGTCATCACAATCACAAAGCACAGAGTTAAAACTTCGCACAAGATTCTGCAAGAAATAGATTTCCTATTCCATTTCAAGAAATACCCAAGTCCGCCAGTGAGAGCCAAAAGTATCCCCAGCTTGAGGAGACCATGATAATTTGTAGGCTGTCTGATTCTGACGCTGACATGTGTTCTCTCTGCTACCCATTCAGCCATTTGGTCAGCAACGATATCCCTTCCTCTCAAATTATAAATGTCATCTGTTGTAAATTTCCACTGGGCAGAAAAGTGGAAGAAACTCGGAACTGACGTCACCTGGAGCGCTTCAAAGACCTCAGGGCTTTCATCATAATCCACCATTGCAAAAAATACCTTTGTGGTGAATGCACCAGGGCCTTGATAGGAGTTTGCCAAGATCTGAAATTCTTCGGCAGCACCTTTGCACATGACACATGAATTGAACTCGTGGAGAGCAGTAAGCATCACAATAACAGAATAGTTTTTTGGTGCATCTAATACAAAATGATAGAACATGGTGTCACTCATTCTTATCACTCTGTCTTTCTTGGTCCAATCCATCAGCTGGCTGACCTTTTTGGCCAACACCTTCTTCCATCGGGCAGGATGTGTAGGAGTCCCGGGAGCCACAAATACCAGGGCCACCACTATGGTCAAAAGTAGACACCAAAGGCGCCACACTTCTGCCATATTTGCTTACTTCTTTGTGTTATACCGCTGTTGCAAAATATGTAAGCCAAAATGTGATCATTTCTTCCTGCAATTAATTTGTCAAAGATTTTTTTCTTTCTGTCTTCTTCAATCCTGGTAAAGAGGCTATATCACAAATTCTTGTTCATGTCCAGTTTACAAGTCATATATTAGAGTTTACAAAATAACCTGTGGAAAAAAATACCCTGTAATGAAAGGAGTTTGGGAAATAGTGTTCTGGCTTCAGTCCTGCTGAATGACTTGCAATTAACAAATCAGGCCGGGCACGGTGGCTCACGCCTGTAATCCCAGTTCTTTGGGAGACCAAGCCAGGCAGATCACCTGAGTTCAGGAGTTTGAGAACAGCCTGGCCAACATGGTGAAACGCCGTCTCTACTAAAAATATAAAAATTAGCCAAGTGTGTTGGCGCATGCCTGTAGTCCCAGCTACTCAGGAGGCTGAAGCAGGAGAATCACTTGAACCCAGGAAGGGAGGTTGCAGTGAGCCAAGATCGTGCCACTGCACTCCAGCCTGGGCAACAGAGCAAGACTCTGTCAAAACAAAACAAAACAAAACAAAACAAATAACCTAAATGCCTGCCGGGCAGCAGCTGGATCCACTGCGAACACATTCAAACTGCTCAAAAGCCAACCTCATCCCTCAATTGCCTACCAAGCCCTTGGTTCTCTACCGTTCTTCCCATCCCTCCAATGACGTTTAACAACTGATGGACCCTTCTGGGACTTCTTTCTCTCATCCATTAAAACTGAGCTTGGCCCCTGGGCCCATCTGCCTGGGTTTCAATCCAGGCGGCCGGGCGCGGTGGCTCAAGCCTGTAATCCCAGCACTTTGGGAGGCCGAGACGGGAGGATCACGAGGTCAGGAGATCGAGACCATCCTGGCTAACACGGTGAAACCCCGTCTCTACTAAAAAATACAAAAAACTAGCCGGGTGCGGTGGCGGGCGCCTGTAGTCCCAGCTACTTGGGAGGCTGAGGCAGGAGAATGGCGTGAACCCGGGAGGCGGAGCTTGCAGTGAGCCGAGATCCGGCCATTGCACTCCAGCCTGGGCGGCAGAGCGAGACTCCGTCTCAAAAAAAAAAAAAAAAAAATCCAGGCTGTACCACTTGTTAGTGATGTGACCTGGGCACGTCCTCACTGGCCTGTGCCTCAGTCTCCCTGCCTGTAAAGTGAAGATGGTAACAGTACCCACCTCATAGGATCTGGTTCAGCAAAGCCCTCAGAACAGGACCAGGCCTGCACACCTGTCTTCCTCTCTATCCTAGCACCCATGAGAGGCAGTGTGGAGCACAGCAGAGGGTCCTCTGGGTGGGGCCAGAACACCTGGATTTCCCTCCCTGCTTTTTAGCAGTGTGTCTCTTTTGTTACCTAAGAAAGTAGGGACAGTGCCCACCTCACCTATTAGTTGTGAAGATTAAATGTTAATATTTTTCCAACCCCTAGAACAGTACTAGACATAAGACACACATTTTTTTTTCCCTTCTCTCTTTTTTTAAAGAAATGGTTGACTATTGAGCATTGCTTCTCTGGTTTTTTGTGTTTTGTTTTGTTTTTTGAGACAGAGTCTCATTCTGTTCCCAGGCTGGAGTGCAGGGGTGCGATCTCAGCTCACTTCAACCTCTGTCTCCCAGGATCAAGTAATTCTCCTGCCTCAGCCTCCCGAGTAGCTGAGATTATAGGTGCGTGCCACTAGAGCATTGCTTCTCATACCCCAGTTACCTCTCTCAGGGTTGTGCCCTCTCCAGACATGATTATCATCCCTTGATCATTCCTTGTATGACCTTCAAGATGGGCAAAGTTGTTGGGCAAGACAGAATAGAAGAACTGTTGCAAACAACTTAACTATATGTCCATTGCTGGAGGGGACCTGCTGGGGAGTGCACCTGATTTTAATTTTAATTAATTTATTTATTTTTGAGACGTAGTCTCACTCTGTCACCCAGGCTGGAATGCAGTGGCACGATCTCGGCTCACTGCAACCTCTGCCTCCAGGCTCAAGCGATTCTCCTGCCTCAGCCTCCCTAGTAGCTGAGATTACAGGTGCACACCACCATACTTGGCTAATTTTTGTAATTTTTTTTTTTTTTTCACTCTTGTCACACAGGCTGGAGTGCAATGGCACAATCTCGGCTCACTGTAACCTCTGCCTCCTGGGTTCAAGCGATTCTCCTGCCTCAGCCTCCCAAGTAGGTGGGATTACAGTCACCTGCCACCACGCCCAGCTAATTTTTGTATTTTTAGTAGAAACAGGTTTTTACTACATTGGCCAGGCTGGTCTCGAACTCCTGACCTCAGGGGATCCACCTGCCTGTCTCCCAAAGTGCTGGGATTACAGGCGTGAGCCACTGTGCCTGGCCAAATTTTGTATCTTTTGTAGAGACAGAATTTCGCCATGTTGCCCAGGCTGGTCTCCAACTCCTGGACTCAAGCAATCCACCTGGTCTTAGCCTCCCAAAATGCTGGGATTGCAGGCCTGAGTTGCTGCTTCCGGCCTACTTTTTCTATGTGCTGTTCGTTTGGTGGCAACCACTGTTTCTAAGGCTGACCTCGAACTCCTAGCCTCAAGCAATCCTCCCGCCTGGGCCTCTGGAGTAGCTGGGATTACAAGCGTGAGCCACTGCGCCCGGTTTCATATTTTCTATCATGTCTATGCATACCTTTATCAAAATAAAAATGTTTAGGCCCGGGCAGTGGCTCACATTTGTAATCCCAGCCCTTTGGGAGCCGTGATGGGTGGATCGCCTGAGGCCAGGAGTTTGAGATCAGCCTGGGCAACATGGTGAAACCTCGTTTCTACTAAAATTTTTTTAAAAATTTAGCGGGGAGTGGTGGCATGCGCCTGTGGCCCCAGCTAACTCGGGAGGCCGAGGTGGGAGAATCGCTTCAGCCTGGGAGATCCAGGTTGCAGTGAGCCGAGACTGAGCCACAGCACTCCAGCCTGGGCGACCCAGCGAGACCCTGTCTGAGAAAACAACAAATGTTCATTTAATTTGTAAATCAAATGAAAGTGCTGCGCTGATGCCCCCCACCTCTCTCAGGCTCCGCCGGCCGCCCCTCGCCTACCCTAAAGGCCTCCGGGGACGCCGCCCTACGCCGCCGCGGTTGCCAAGCGAAGCACTCAGGCCAGGTAGGCCGCGGGGGAGGGGTGGTTGCCTAGCAACCGGGGGTGCCAAACACTGGAGCTCAGAGCGGGGGGCGCGGAGAGCGAAGCAGGAAAGTAGGTAAGGGAGCTAGGAGAGCGGGGGCGCCCCCTTCCTCCGCGCCGGACCGGGGTACTGATCTAAACCAAAGGCGATCATCCTGCGGAGGGGAAGAAAGCGGTTCGGCGGGGAACCGGCCTGACCCCAGCCCCTCCCACGAGGCCCTCCCCGTCCCGCCTCCCCCTCCAACAGTAGGCGAGGGCGAAGGGGCGGGAGGGCGTGGCGGCTACCGGACGGGGAGGGGGCCGTCCCCCAGGTCCCCAGTGCCAACAGGCACGCGTCCCTGGAGAGAGAACAGGGCTCCTGCCCTTAGGTCCCCCACGGGGTCTGGCCCGCAGCCTGGGGAAGAAAGGAAAGGAAGCTCAACAAGGCATGGTTGGCTGGTGGCAGGTGTGGAAACTGCATTAGGGCTATTTTTTTCTGACATCCTCCTACCCCCACCCCCAAGGCATTTGGCATTTCACACACACTTCGAGGCTTCCGGGACTCCATTATTATTCCTTTTTACCTGCTCCAGGACCTGCAAGGTCCAGGGGTTTGTGTCCGCCCCGGGACAGGAGGGATGGAAACTTACTTAATGCCTCACACAAAGTTGAGCAAAGCAAGGGCTGTCTCCAAGCAGCCTTCCAGCAGGAGGGGGCTCAGAGCAAAATGGACAGGAACAAGTTCTGCCTAGGGGGCGTGTGATCCAGGAGACCTCTCCTGAAAGGTCTCCCGCGCCGTGTTTTGCCTCTGCAGGTGGTGTCTGTGAACAGGCCTAGGGGTTTCTGACCCTTCTGGTTTCTGTGCCATGGCCACGCTAAGCGTCAAGCCAAGTCAGCGCTTCCAGCTGCCCGACTGGCACACTAACAGCTACCTGCTATCCACCAATGCCCAGCTGCAGCGAGATGCTTCCCATCAGATCCGCCAGGAGGCCCGGGTGCTCCGCAATGAGACCAACAACCAGGTTGGGGTCGGGAACTCAGCTGGGTGGGCAAAGGGATAGCCCCCAACCCTGTGACACCCTATTTATCTGGCCTGTCTCTCTCAGACCATTTGGGATGAACATGACAACAGGACTCGACTGGTGGAGAGGATTGATACTGTCAACCGGTGGAAGGAGATGCTGGACAAGTGTCTGACAGATTTAGATGCCGAGATCGACGCCCTGACACAGGCAGGAAGCCAGGACTGGGTGCCTGGGGGCTGCTGCCAAAACCTCCCCTCCTTCCCCACGGCTGGGTTGAGAAACCCTTGATGGGGGGTCATGAGTGGCATGTCCATCCGAGTCACTGGCTCCCTGCTAAAGTGGGGACAAGTGCTACTTCCCCATGGATGGCTCCACCAGCCCCCCTGCCCCTTCTTTTCTTTTTCTTTTCTTTTTTCTTTTTTTCTTTGAGACGGCGTCTGGATCTGTTGCCCAGGCTGGAGTGCAGTGGTGCGATCGCAGCTCACTGCAACCTCCGCCTCCTGGGCTCAAGCGATTCTCCTGCCTCAGCCTCCTGAGTAAAGTAGCTGTGACTACAGGCGTGCGCCATCATTCCCAGCTAATTTTTGTATTTTTAGTAGAAATGGGGTTTCACCATTTTGGCCAGGCTGTTCTCAAACTCCTGACCTCAAGTGATCCACCCGACTCGGCCTCCCAAAGTGCTGGGATTACAGACGTGAACCACCATGCCCGGCCGCGCCCTCTTTTCTAGATGAAGGATTCAGCAGAGCAAAACCTGCAGGCCAAGAACCTACCTCTGGATGTGGCCATTGAGTGCCTGACCCTGCGGGAAAGCCGGCGAGACATTGATGTGGTGAAGGACCCTGTGGAGGATGAGCTGCATAAAGAGGTGGAGGTCATCGAGGCCACCAAGAAGGCCTTGCAACAGAAGGTCAGCCAGGCCTTCGAGCAGCTGTGGTAAGGGAGAGGCAGGTCGTCCGTATGTTCACGAGCCCCTGGAGGCTGTGTGCCTTCAATGTGGAGCACAGATATTGTGGATGAGGAGCAACTGGCTCTCGTGCTACATTTTGGCCCTCTGGTGCCTGTGACAGAAACCACTCATCAATTGTAGCACTTTTCCCACTGCCTGGACATGGGCTCGGAATACTTCTCACCACCCTGCCCTGGACAGCCAGTACCACCGATTGAAGCATGAGAGGTGACACTCATTTGCCACCACCCCTGAGTAGCTCCTGTGAGTGTGTGCGTATGAGCCTTTGTGAGCACAGCTACATCCGTGTGCCCCACGGGTGTGTAGGCGCATGGTGGCAGCATTTTCATCCAGCTGTGCTGCTCTTGGTCTCCACAGTTGCAGCTCCATTGTCTTCTGCTGGGAAGGGTCATCCCAGCCTCCTCTTCCTGCAGTGTTCCCTTCATACGGTGAGGCCTGCCTCTGGGCCTTGGGGGATGGTCCTGATGGAGTCTGCGCTTTCCCCAGCCTCCTGCAGGAAGTCCGACAGCAGCTCAACTCCGACCATCGGGGCAAAATGGAGACACTGGAGATCGACAGAGGCTGTCTCTCTCTCAACCTCAGATCCCCAAACATCTCACTGAAGGTCGACCCCACACGTGTCCCTGATGGGTAAGAAGAGTGTTTCAGCCAGTCTCTTCTCCTCCCCTCCCAGGCCACACCCTCATGACCTCCATTTTCCCTGCCACCTGCAGCTCCACCACACTCCAGCAGTGGGATGACTTCAGTCAGTTCAACAAGGACCGAGGGGAGGCTGAGATGAAGGCAGCCACGGAGCTGAGGGAGGCCATTGCTCTAACTATTGCTGAGGTGACGGGCCACCCACAGCTAATGGATGGCCCCAGTGTGTGCTCAGCCCTTATCTTCTGTTCCCTGCTGTGCACGTGGCCCCCTGCCCCTCGCTTGAGTAATATCCTCAGGCAGCCGTGAGTATAGACCCTTCCCTTGCCCTGTGTTTCCTCCTTCAGACCAACAACGAGCTTGAAGCCCAGAGAGTTGCAACGGAATTTGCCTTCAGGAAGCGGCTGCGGGAGATGGAGAAAGTGTACAGTGAGCTCAAGTGGCAAGAGAAGAATGTGAGCGTCTCCCAGGGCATCGACTTCCTGCTGTGGGATGAGGAGCCGCATGCCCCCGCCAGGAGGCACTGGATCAGGCGTGTACGGTGAGTCCAGCAGGTGGAAACCAGTCACTCTGTCCCCTGCAGACCTTGGAGGAGATCGCTGAGCTGCAGGAGGACATCCGGCACCTGGAGGAGGATCTGCGCACAAAGTTCCTGAGCCTGAAGCTGTCCCATACCCGGCTAGAGGCCAGAACCTACCGGCCCAATGTGGAACTCTGCCGGGACCAGGTGAGAGGGTGTCCCAGTGGGGGCACGGGCCCCCTGGCCAAGGTTTTCTCATATTCCTGATGGCGCAAGGGCACTGCTGTCACGGGGCAGCACTCAGGTAAAGGACAGTGTGGCTGACTTGGAACTCCCAACCCCTCTGCCTCCAGGCACAGTATGGCCTCACTGACGAGGTTCACCAGCTAGAGGCAACCATCGCTGCCCTGAGGCAGAAGCTGGCACAAGCACAGTAGGTCTGGGGAGTGGGTGGGAGGAGCAGTGAGACGATGCCCAGCAGTGGGGCCTCTTGCTGCCTGCTGGCTCCCTGGGGCTGTCTTCCTGACTAAAGGCTGTGCACTCAGCCCAGGCCTCCTAGCCTTATGGGGGCTGGGGGTTGTCAATGCCCTTCCCTAGGGACGCACTGGACGCCCTGTACAAGCACCTGGCCCGGCTGCAGGCTGACATTGCCTGCAAGGCCAACTCCATGCTGCTGGACACCAAGTGCATGGACACGCGGCGCAAGCTGACCGTGCCCGCTGAGAAGTTCGTGCCTGAGGTGGACACCTTCACACGTACCACAAATAGCACCCTGAGTCCACTCAAAAGCTGCCAGCTGGAGCTGGCCTAGCGTTGGAGGACTACGGGAGGAGGGCAGGGTTGGGTGGGCAATGGAAGGGGGGAGGAGAGAATGAATGGAATAAATGCAGAGGATCTCAGGCCGGCTGTTCTCTGCCCCACTGTATGTAGCCAGCAGGGAGAGGGTTCTTGGACACCCTCCTGTCTATGGAGGAGTAAAGACGGGGAACACCATTCCCCCGCACTCCATGTACCAAATCCAATCTTTCCCCTCCCCTCAAGGAACCCCTCTCTGGGCTGGGCCAGCACTCCTGGGCTCCCGCAGCGCGGCCTCTACCTGGCTGTGCCCCAGCCGGCCCCTGGTCCGCCCTCTTGATGCTTAAGGGAGGCCCACAGCGGGCAAGGGCCTGGTGGGAGGGCTTGGGGGTGGTCCTGGCCTCGGTGGAGAGGGCCGGCTGGGGGTGCGGAGTTAGGGGTGCTCGCCTGCAGAAGGCAGTGGCCTGAAGTGATCCAGTGGTCCGGCTCAGTGCCCATCCCCCAGGGACCCCATAGCGGCCTTCCCATCCAGTTAGCCCAGTGGTGAGGAGCGGGAAGAACGGGGACTCAAAGCACAGACTGGCGGGAGCTGCGCGGCGCCGAGACTCCGGGCCGCTGGGCGGCGCTGTGGGCCGGGCGGCGGAGCGGTGACTCTAGGCCCCGGAGAGTGCTGCGGAACGGGAGTAGGGAAGCTGCGAGGGTGACACCGGAAGTGGCGAGCGGCCTGCGCGCGGATGGCGGCGGCGGCGATGGCTGTAGCTGGCGGCGGAGGGGCTGGCGCGGCCCGCTCTCTCTCACGCTTCCGAGGCTGCCTGGCTGGCGCGCTGCTCGGGGACTGCGTGGGCTCCTTCTACGAGGCCCACGACACCGTCGAGCTGACGTCAGTCCTGCGTCATGTTCAGAGCCTGGAGCCGGACCCCGGCACGCCCGGGAGTGAGCGGACAGGTGGGCGGGGCCGGGCGCACGTCAGAGGCCGTGCTAGTGGGAGACCGAAGGGGCGCGGAGCCTCCGGGGGCGACGGGTCGGGGGTGCGTGGGGATGAGACTGTCGAGGGCACCGGGGCCGGAGCCGGATGACCCGCAGACAGCTTGGGCTCAGCGAGTGCTAGCGCGATCTCCGGCCTTAGACGTCTCGCCCCGAACATCCCGTGCTCGGGGCGTGGCAGCACCGGGGCCTCAACCGTGCAGGGTGTGGATAAACCCATCGTAAGTTGAAAATACCTGAAGTGGAAAGTGCGCTTTCAGCTTAGACGACTGTTTTATCTGGACGCAGCCCTATCGGACGTCTAGGAGCCTATTGAATGCGTATCAGCGTTATCGGAAAGCCGAAAAAAACTTAAGTTGAACCATCCTAAGCCGGGGACTGCCTGTCCACCCTTGCCGACTTGACCTGTTTTTCCCGATTCTCTGGAGTCAGTACACCACCAGCCCGTTCTCCACCCCGCTCGGCGTGCTTTGGAAGCCTTACTGTAATCGCTTCCTCCCCCGCCTAAAACCCTGCTGTGATTTCCCGTTACCCTTAGTTCAGAGCTACATTCCTTAACGTGTCCGACGTGGTCCAGCCCTCCCGCACGTCTGCAGTTTGGTCTTCCACCAACCTTGGCCTTGCTTTCTGCTCTTCGGTTCCTCACACCATGCTTTCCCCTAGGCCAGGAGTTTGCATGTGCTGTCTCGCCTGTAAAACTAACTAACTTTGTGCGCTCAGATCCCGGCTCAGGTAGCAGGTGTGAGGTCAAGCAGAGAAGGTGAATCTTCCTGGAGAGCAGGTAGCATAGTGAGAAGAAAGGGCCATAGTCAGAACCCTGGAGAACACCGGTAATTAAGAGGGAGAGAGGGAGGGAAGGGGGCTAGGGAAGGAAACAGTTTGATAGGAGGAGGAGCAGAACGAAACCTAGGGAAAGAATTTCAAGATGAAGACACTGGTCACTGGTGGTGTGCTACAGAGAAGTGAAGTAGGGGGGTACCTGGATCCAGAAACTATCATTTTCAATCTGGGCATGGTGGCACACAACCTGTAATGCAGCTACTCCAGAGACTAAGGTGGAAGGATCTTCGCTTAAGCCCAGGAGTTCGAGACTAGCCTGGGCAACATGGCAAGATCCTGACTATAAAAAAGAAAAACAAATAGACTGGAGCTGCAAGGATGGCAGCCACAAGGGGATGGAAGTTTTCCTTCAGAAATCAGCAGATCAAAGCATGACGTAGGCTGATAATAAATAAATACATAAAATAGAAAGCAGCAGGACATGGTGACTGACTTGGAATAAAGAATTGCTGAAAATCCCAATGCTGAGATCCCAAGGTTTCCCAGGCCCAGGAAAGTGAATGGGAGTGAGAAACTGACTTAAGGTCATTTTAGATGTGGTAACGCTAAAACATGAGTAGGGGCTGGGTGCTGTAGCCACAACTGTAATCCCAGTGCTTTGTTTGTTTGTTTGTTTTGGAGATGGAGTTTCACTCTGTCACCCAGGCTGGAGTGCAGTGGTGCAGTCTCAGCTCACTGCAAGCTCCGCCTCCCGGGTTCACGCCATTCTCCCGCCTCAGCCTCCCGAGTAGCTGGGACTACAGGTGCCCGCCACCACACCCGGCTAATTTTTTGTATTTTTAGTAGAGACAGGGTTTCACCGTGTTAGCCAGGATGGTCTCGATCTCCTGACCTCGTGATCCACCCGCCTCCGCCTCCCAAAGTGCTGGGATTACAGGCGTGAGCCACCGCGCCTGGCCAATCCCAGTGCTTTGGAAGAGGCCACTTGAGCCCAAGAGTTTGAGACCAGCCTGGCAAAAAAAAAAAAAAAAAAAAAAAGCCAAGCGTGGTGGTGTGCACCTGTAGTCCCAGTTACTCGGGAGGCTGGGGCAAGAGGCTCCTTGAGCCTGGGAGGTCGAGACTGGATGAGCCATGATCGTACCACTGCACTGCAGCCTAGGCAACAGAGTGAGACCCTGTACCAAAAAAATAATAAAATAATATAAACTAAAATAAAAGGTGAGCAGAGCCAGGCACAATGGCTCATGCCTATAATCCCAGCTGTTTGGGAGGCCAAGGCAGGAGGATTGCTTGAGCCCAGGAATTCAAGACCAGTCTGGACAACAGAGTGAGACCCTGTCTCTACAAAAACTAAAAGTAGCTGGCTGTGATGATGCATGCCTATAGTTCCAGCTACTTGAGAGGCTGAGGCAGGAGGATAGCTTGAGGCCAGGAGTTCAAGACTGCAGTGAACCATGATTGCACCAGTGCACTCCAGTCTGGGCAACAGAGTGAGACTTTGTCTCCAAATAAATTTTAAAAAGGTGAGCAGGAGGCTCTCATCCTCCCTCCTCTCCCCACAGAAGCCTTGTACTACACAGATGACACAGCCATGGCCAGGGCCCTGGTGCAGTCCCTGCTAGCCAAGGAGGCCTTTGACGAGGTGGACATGGCTCACAGGTGAGGGGGATGGTCCTGGGCTGAGGCAAACCAGGTGGGCAAAGTTATTGCACCCCTTGACCAGAGGAATGACATCTGTGCATGCCCGCGCCCCCCACCCTCCACAGGAGCCTGTGTCTGGTTGGCACAGCTTTCCAGGCTAAAACAGCAGCACTGCTGGTGCAGGCTCCTTAGGCCCCCAAGGCTTTCTCTTTTTCCAAACCAGCCTCGATTTCTTCTCTCCCAACCCTTAGAGGCATCTTGTAAATCCCAATTCTGTCTCCCTTTCTGTTCCCTAGATTTGCTCAGGAGTACAAGAAAGACCCTGACAGGGGCTATGGTGCTGGAGTAGTCACTGTCTTCAAGAAGCTCCTGAACCCCAAATGTCGTGATGTCTTTGAGCCTGCCCGGGCCCAGTTTAACGGGAAAGGCTCCTATGGCAATGGAGGTGCCATGCGGGTAGCTGGTATCTCCCTGGCCTATAGCAGTGTCCAGGATGTGCAGAAGGTATTCAGGGCGGGCTGGCTTCTGGGCTGTCCCCTTCCTCTTCTGCAGCAGGGCTTCTGTGACAGCAGGTCTCCTCCTCTCTAGTTTGCCCGGCTCTCGGCCCAGCTGACACACGCCTCCTCCCTGGGTTACAATGGCGCCATCCTGCAGGCCCTGGCTGTGCACCTGGCCTTGCAGGGCGAGTCTTCCAGCAAGCACTTTCTCAAGCAACTCCTGGGCCACATGGAGGAGCTGGAGGGTGATGCCCAGTCTGTCTTGGATGCCAGGGAGTGAGTATGGGGCTGGAGGTGTGTGGTGTGGGGATGTGGGTGATCCAGGGGGCCTCTGGCATTGCCATAAACTGAAACTTTCCTTCCTTAATTGCAGACCCTAGGGAGGCATGGGCAGAAGCCCCTTCATCCTGTCTATGTTTCAAGGCTCTCAGGGTCCCAGAGAACAAAACGACCTGCTCACCCCCAGCCCTCTCCCACCTCTTGTCAGGGCACCCATGCCTGGCTGGCAGCCTGACCACATCCCTGCTCGTTCTCACATGCAGCCCTCTCCCCTGCCCGCACCGCCACCCTGCTTGCTTTGACCTCCCTGAAATCTCTCCCCCAACCCACAGGTTGGGCATGGAGGAGCATCCATACTCTAGCCGCCTGAAGAAGATTGGGGAGCTTCTAGACCAGGCATCGGTGACCAGGGAGGAAGTGGTGTCTGAGCTAGGTGAGTGGGCCTGCCTGGGATTGTCTCCGCCTCTGTCATCCTTCAGGGTCGGTCTTGGGCTCAGGGGAGCATGGAGTCTTGCCTGCTGTCACACTGTACCCTGAGCTGCTGTGACACACAGAGTCATGGCAGGGTTGAGCTCAGCGCTTCTTGCTCCGAAGCTACAGCACCCTCAGCCTTGTGGATCAGTGTCGCCAGAAATGGCAGCTGGCTACTCGTGGTAAAAATGTTGATAGTGGATTTTATTTATCTAGCATCTGTACTGGGCGCTGTGCAGAATGCTTCCCAGACACAGTCTTGCTTCATCCTCACAACAGCCCTGTCAGAGAGTTACTAACGTTACTCCCTGTCTGCTTAAGGAGTTGAATCTGAGAGCAGGAAGCTTAGCAGTCCCCTAGGTAACTCTCCCAGTCACGCAGCCAGTATGTGGTGGAGCCAGGATTTGAGCCCAGGTAGTCTAACCGCAGAGCCTGAGATCTTAGTCACAGCCTGCTTGAAGCCAAGAGTGCTGATTTGTGTCAAATGGCAGGAGGCCTGGGGATGCATGGAGCCCCTCTAACGTGGCTTCCCCACAGGGAATGGCATTGCTGCTTTTGAGTCGGTGCCCACCGCCATCTACTGCTTCCTGCGCTGCATGGAGCCGGACCCTGAGATCCCCTCTGCCTTCAATAGCCTCCAAAGGACTCTCATCTATTCCATCTCACTTGGTGGGGACACAGACACCATTGCCACCATGGCTGGGGCCATTGCTGGTGCCTACTATGGGATGGATCAGGTGCCAGAGAGCTGGCAGCAAAGCTGTGAAGGCTATGAGGAGACAGACATCCTGGCCCAGAGCCTGCACCGTGTATTCCAGAAGAGTTTATGAGGGCCACAGCTGTTGGGGCTCTGCCAGGTCCCCTGGGACCAACTACAGCTCCAGTCGGAAACCCTGAGCTTCCTTGAGTGGGGCTCCCCACTCTCCCTGCATTGTGGAGCTGACTGACTACACCAGTGGGGCTGGGGTCTCTTCAGGGGATTTCACTGGAACAGTGAGCAAGGGACTGCTGCCTCGCTGGTGCTGGGTCTATGGTTTGCTGCAGAGCAGTAGGGCACTCCCAGCTCCTCAGCAGGACGGAGGGACCCAGGCGGGTTTATTTTGGGGTACTTGTGGCATTTTCCTGTATTGTCTTGGACATGGGATGTGGGGAGGTGGAAATGATGAGCAGTAGCATCATTCCTCCCTGTTGGGTTTTAGCCAGTTTGCCAGCAAGCACATCCTAGCAGGGCCCCCGAGCAGCAGGTTGTGTGGATGAAGGGACAGCACTTGCATCCAGCTGATCTAGGTCACACCTGGCTCTTGGCTGCCATGTGGCTTATTAACAGCTTCCAGTGGAAGTCGCAATAAACAGTTTCTGGTAGATCTCACCATTGTTTCCTGTTTCTCCTGCCCTGAATGGACTCTCCCCTGGCAGCCTGATCTCTGAAGACTAGTGACTCTGGTGCGCTGTACCGTCGTAGGAGCTGGGGCCCCACGGCCATGAGCTGCTGTGTTGCCAGACACTCCAGCTGGCTTCGTGTTCAGCCAGGAAGGGCACAGCAGGCATGGTTTGGTGGCTTTTCCTGTTGGAGATCACTCAGAGGGGCCCAGGCTGCTGGGCCGAGTGCTTTGCCAGAGTCAGCGGGTAGGAACAAGCCAGATTTTTCTGTTCTCAGAGCCTGACTTCCCCCAAACAGGAGCTAGGCCCAGCTGGGCCAGGAACAGGAACCCTGTAGAAGGATCCGGAG
This sequence comes from Papio anubis, assembly GCF_008728515.1. Lineage (NCBI taxonomy): Eukaryota > Metazoa > Chordata > Mammalia > Primates > Cercopithecidae > Papio > Papio anubis. The sequence goes on from NC_044976.1 coordinate 34,316,143, forward strand.
GGCCCTTCTGTCGTCAGACTACCAACCTTTGGGTGAGGAGGGCACCATCACAGGCCCCAGGTGGGTGAGTGCCGAGTGCCTCCTCCTGTGTCTTGGGACCAGTCAAAAGCCTTTCCCTGCAAGGAAGTTTCACACAGCATGTTTTTAGAGATGGGGTCTCACTCTATTGCACAGGCTGGTCTCAAACTCCTGGGCTCAGGCGATCCTCCCACCTTAGCCTCCCAACTATCTGGGACTGGCATCCATTCTGAAGAAAAGAAAATTGAAAGGGAGAAGATGCCTCCCCTCAAATTCCAGGGACATTCTCTGAGCATCCAGCCTTAGTGGCTAGCCAAGCATGCGGAGTCTGCAGCTGGCCTGCGGTTTCAGCACTGTCGGGCACATCTGTTTCAGTGAAGATGGGGTTCTGACCAGGCTGAGGACTCTTCAAAACATGGATTGCTTCAGGTCCACCACCCAGAGCCCCAGCGCCAGGGACAGATCTTTCATGGCTGAGCGTGGCAGGCTGTGAGCAGGTGCTTTCCGCCCAGGACAGCTCCCCCAACCTGTCTTCGGCACTGGGCCTGGCACTAGCCCGGCCCTTAGGAGCAAAGATTCATGATTTCATTCATCATTTGTATCAGATGTTGAAACTTGGCCCTTGGACTATTGAGCCAGCTGTCATGCTCCACTACCCCTGAGCGCTTGCAAGAATATTCCAGTAAAGATTGAACCATCGCCCCCAGCTCCAGCCACTACCTGCCTTTGGTTTCTTAAAATGCCTCTTGGCATTTGCCTGGTCACGGCCTTGGCAGCTTATGCGCATCAGGCACTTCTGATGTGGTGGTGACAGAAATCCAGGTTAGGGAGCTGGTGAGGAGTGCACGATCCTTAAGAGCAGGCACATGAGCCCCAGAGAGCTTCCTGGACGCCTTACAGAACCCAGAGGCTTGAGATACCTCTGTGTCAGTACCAGTTTCAGCACAGTGCTGTTTTATACAACAGGTTTTATTGAGGTTGTGTCAATATAGTTAACATGGTTGCTTGTCTTTTCAAAAAGAAGTTCCATTTTCTTTGATTCCCAAGTGCATTTTTCCTGAATCTTCTGTGATACAGGGCACATGATAGGTATATAGAGAGCTAAGCTTCCTATACCAAGTTAGAAGTGAAATGACTAGTGGAAAACATTTAAACTTTAATCTTTAAAAAAAAAAAGGAATCAGAATATAAAAATGCACAAGGTAATGTCGTTTTCATAGTTAAAATCTGACATTGTTTATCAAAGCTAGTCAGTTAAGTGGACACCTGCAACTCAAATCCCATAAACATTTTAGAAACGCCAACCACCCCTCCTGAAAGGCTTGAGGAATGAAATTCGGCAGAAGCTCAGCTCTGTGAAATAGCTCCCATTTTTTTTCTTGGGCCCCTACTTAGTTCCCTGGGCTCCCATTGGGAGCTGATTAATTTCTGCCAATCAGAACCCATCCCTAACACATCAGATGATAGTGGCTTTGACCTAGGGAAGAAGAGGTTGAGCAAAGAACCTCCAACAGGTATGGTTTGAGAGTCCTTAGTTGGTTCTCTTGGGCGTTAGGTAGTAAGAAATCCACCAGGAACCCCAGCCAAAACCTTTTCAAGTGTCACTTGGGCAGATTTGGGTTTTCATTTCTCCTTTTGAAGAAGTGAGCAGTCAAACAGCCTGCTTTGTTGGGAGAAATTGTGGGCAGGGGAGGAGGGGCGGCAAGGAGCCTGAGGGAACCCACTGCTCAGCCAGTCAGAAGTCAGCAGCCATCCTTCATTTCAACATGGACCGCCTGGACATGGCCAGACTTGGAGCAGTGCAACAAGATCACAGACCGAAAGACCCCAGTTCACACTTGGTACAGGGAGTGGGGCTGGCCTGGCGAGGGCCGAGCGCGAGGCCCTGAAGTTTCGGGGAAAGTGGCCATCTTTGCACGGGCAGGAATGTCTACCACGCCCAGCGCTAATCTCAGCTTTATCCACTCAGCTTGAACAAGGGACTGAGGGGTTGGGAGGGGCATCCTGCCTGTTTCCTGCAGAGGAGCTCCGATTGGGGAAAATGGCAGAAACGTCCAGAGCCAACTCATTCCAAAGCGACCTGTTGGCACCCTTTCTCTCCAAGCCTTAGCCTCCTGGGCCCTAGTCCTGCTTAGAACAGGAAATTGGAACCGGAGGGTGGAAGGAGAGGAAGCCCCCAAAGATGAACCCACCATATGGTTCTTATCAAGGAAAAGCAAGTGGGAGCTGTCCATCCCCCAGCTCGCATGCACCTTGTTGAGAGGGCCGGGCCAAACGAGGGCTCTGCCTTGGGGACACCTGGCTGGGGTGGCAAAGATCCTCTTAACGATGTTGTATGAGAAAATGAGCCCGGCCCGCAGCAGGTGGAAGGGGAGAAAGGGAGGAGTGCTCATGTTTGGTCATGGTCGATTCCGCCTCTGCCACCATCTGTGCTAGACACTTCTAGACACTTCACAGAGGTTGATCTTTCTGGCCCGTAGGTGTCCCAGGGGCCTCTGTGCTGCCCTCAAGCTAAACAGCCAAAGCTGGTGGGGGCAGCCCAGGAGAAACGGGGATGGATGTGAAGAGCTGCCTCCTGCCCCAGGTCTGTGCCCCGAGCCCTCACAAACCACCTTCCCCATAGCTGCCACTGGAGCAGTGAAAGGGGGTTGCCCTTTCCCAGGGCAACAGGCACTGTGCCCGCCACGGACATGTCTGATGCCACAGCATCACCATGGGGGCTGCAGTCCTGGCAGGGCGTCCACACTCATCACCTCAATGGTCCCCTCTTCTCCCTTTCCCTTGGAGGGAAACCCCACAGTCCTTAGTCCACTGTTATATGCTGGAGGTCCCACGGGGAGCTGGAGGAGTCCCAGCCAAGGGCTGTGAGGGAGGCCGTGCCCCATTCCTCCAGCAGGTGCCATCAGGGAGCCAGTGGGAAGGGCCATCTCCCCAGGTGGCGGGGTGGGGAGCTGAGCTCCCTCTCAGCTCGTTCAGGGCCCAGCAGAGGCCAGGACTCACAAGGGGCTGGGCTGTGTACCCCAGGGCCCATGGGGTGCAACCCTGACACTGCACAGACATTTGGGGGAAAGAAACTCAGGCCAGCCCCTTCCAGAAACAATCTCAACCTGCATGCAGGGAGAAAGCAAGTCACTCTCCTCGGGCCAAGGCCACGGCTGCCTCTGTTCAGCTTTTGGTTTTTTTTTTCTTTAAATGGAGGTTCTTTGTAACTGAAAAGGTCGCTCTACCACTAAAGAGGAGGAGGCCAGGGCAGCAGGGCCCCCCGCGGGTTATGTGGGGCAGAGCAAGAATCCTGAAAAGGAGGAGTGGATGTACTCCGTGGAGTAGAGGCCGTTGGCCTGGTCCGACGGCATCTGCACCCAGACCTGGTCGTTGGGCCGCAGCTGGAGCACGGCCCCGCCAGATGCCTGGTCCAGGTAGCCCTTCTTGTATTCATCGTAGGTATAGGTGGCCGGCACGTTGTTCTTGTACAGGGCCACCCACACGTTGGTGCCCTTGACGTGCACATGGTAAGCAAAGTAGTAGACGCCGCCCACAGGGCAGGTGAAGATGCCAGTGGCTGGGTTGTAGCCGCTGTGGCCGTTGTAGAGAGTCCGGTCAAATTTCACAGGCATGCCCGAGGCGGGGAAGGGCGAGGTGAGCACTGCAGTGAAGGCCGGTGTGGCATGGGCAGACAGCTCGCCCAGCCCAAATTGTGGCTTGCCCCCTTTGCCCAGCACGGCGCCCTCCACACCGCCGTTGGGCAGGTGCAAGCCTGCAATGCCAGTCTCATCGAAGGCCCCAGGGGCACCAGGGGGTCCCGGAGGCCCGGGAGGCCCAGGAGGGCCTGTGATTCCAGGGGAGCCAGGGACCCCTGGGGGCCCCGTGGGCCCAGCCGTGCCAGGTTCCCCTGCTTTCCCCTCTCCAGGGGGCCCTGGCAGGCCTGGTTCACCCTTCAGGCCTGGCAGACCTTGAGGCCCAATAGGGCCAGCTGGACCCTGGAGTCCTGGGATTCCTGAGGGACCCCTCAGGCCAGGCTGCCCAGGGAGCCCCAAGTCACCTTTCTGCCCCAGGGCTCCTGCCACCCCTGGTCCTCCAGGGCGGCCTGTGAAACCCGGCTCACCCTTGGGCCCAGTTGGTCCAGGGGGTCCATGGGCCCCAGGAAGTCCCCTCTCACCTGGGAGCCCTGGTTTCCCAGCCAGGCCACTAGGCCCCTGGTCACCTCGAATGCCAGGCACTCCTGGGGGTCCTCCAGGCCCTGCCTCACCCTTAGGCCCAGGGGGGCCACGTCTGCCAGGAAGCCCTGCAGACCCAGGAAGTCCAGGGGGACCCCCAAGACCCTGTGGGCCCTGCTCCCCTGGCTCCCCATCCTCCCCTGGCTCACCCCTGTCCCCCAAGAGCCCTGGGACCCCAGCTGGGCCCCTGTCCCCCTTGGGGCCTGGCAGTCCTGGCATCCCATAGCCAGTGGGGCCTATCAGCCCAGGGGGGCCCCGGGTCCCTGGTTCCCCTTTGGCCCCTGATGGGCCCTGTGGCCCTGGCAACCCTGCTGCCCCTGGGACCCCCACACCATCTACTCCAGGGGGTCCTTTTGGGCCCACAGCCCCTGGCTCCCCCCTGGGGCCTGGAACTCCAGGAGGCCCAGACTCACCCTTGTCTCCTGGGGCCCCAGGAAGCCCATCCAAACCGGGTTTGCCTAAGCCAGCTGCACCAGGGAGGCCCGGGGGGCCAGGGGCACCCCCCTGCCCTGGGGCCCCAGGCAGCCCGGGCTGGCCCACTCCATGATCCCCCTTGAGGCCTCGATCACCTGGGGGCCCAGGCTCCCCCTGGGGCCCTGGCTCCCCCTGGAATCCTGGGGGCCCTGGCACCCCCTGGGCACCTGGTTTTCCAGGGATAGTAATGCCTGAGGGGCCCGGGAGGCCAGGGGGTCCTGGGGGCCCCCGGAGGCCCTGGTCCCCTCGTATTCCTGGCTCCCCCCGAAGCCCCGGCTGCCCTGGTGGTCCGACCTTGCCAGGGAGCCCTGGGGGACCAGCCTTGCCCATCCGGGAGAAGCCAGGGGGGCCAGCAGGGCCAGGCTGCCCATGGAGTCCTGGCTTTCCCGTGCCTGGTTTTCCTGGGAAGCCAGGGGGACCAGGGGGACCCCGAGGCCCAGGCTTCCCGGGGGGGCCAGGCTCTCCCTTCAGGTCCATTGGCAGCAGCGGTAGAGGCATTTCTGAGAAAGAAAGAGAAGGGGGCAGTCAGGGGCCTGAACTGTGGGGACAGGGGACCCCATCTACCCCTTCCCCATTCCAGTATGAGGTACGCGGGAGAGGAAGAATGGGGCTGCCCCTCCTTGCTCTCATGGAAGACAGGCTTTGGGGGTGGTTGGGGGCAACAGGGTGTCCTCACCAAGGGCTCCTAACACCCAACCTACCCAGGCTGGGCCTCCTCCATGAGCCTGGCTGATTCTCACCTCTCATCCCTGCATGACCTGAAGGTGGAGTGGCCACCAGGTGGCACCAGCAGCCCACCTTAGAGCCGGTGGGAGCAGAGCCCCACCTCCCAACTTCCCAGTTCATCTGCCCCTGGGAAGACCACCTGTGCCAGCCAACTGCACCCGTTTCCAGGCCCTCTGGGGTATTAGGAAAAACAGTGGAGGTGGGAAGATTGGTGAGGAATGAGGGGCTGTGGGGGGCACCTGAGATCTGATGGCTGTCAGGGAGGCAGGGGATTCAGGGGTTGGGAGCGATGAGGCACTGTGGGGTGAGGAGGCTCTCACCCAGGTACTGGCCTTTGCCCTCACGGAAGGGCGGTCCCACAGGTCCTTTCTGCATGGGCTGGATGTACTTCACCGGGGCATAGCCTGCTGCCCCGCCGGCCCCGCCACCAGAGGACGCCCGCGGCCCACACCCCAGCACCAGTAGCAGCAGCAGCAGCGAAGACAGGGGTGTCAGAGTCCCCCGCATGGCGTCCGTGGACGTGCTGCAGAGAAGAACAGAGAAAGTCATCAAGGCAGCCCTCGGTGGTTTGGCACCAGACCCGGGGTCACCAAAAGATCAGAATTTAGAGATTACACTCCATTTTAGTCAAAAGACTGAGAAGCAATTCCGAATTTAGATATTATTCACAAGCAATTTCCAAAGTCGTGGGGGTCTCCCTAAGCCACCTCCTAAACTTCTTCAGACCATGCCTGTGGCTGTGCATCTCCCCCACCATCTCCGAGGGCCCAGCCTCCCCAGGACAGCGCCTCCTCAAAACCAGCCAGTCACTCTGCAGCCAGGCGTGCCTTCTAGAGCAGTCTGACCTCCCCTGCTAAAAGCTCTTGGATGTCAACACCCATTTCCATTGCTGGGCCAGCTGTCTGCCAGGCACTAGGCTGAGCTCTTAGGGACATGAACTCACTTAATGCTCAAAACACTTTAACAAAGTATTATTATTGTCATCTCCATTTTCCAGATGATAAAACTAAAGCAAAGGCCTTGAGGAAGCAGAGCTAGGATTTGTCTTAGGTCTGTCTGACTCTACCTTCTGCTGATGCTCTTCTGGACTCCCTGCCACACACCTTTGGGATCAAGTCTATGGTGCTTACTATAGCATTCAAGGCTTTTTTTTTTTTTTTTTTTTTGAGATGGAATCTCACTCTGTCACCCAGACTGGAGTGCAGTGGCGCCATCTCGGCTCACTGCAAGTTCCGCCTCCCAGGTTCACGCCATTCTCCTGCCTCAGCCTCCTGAGTAGCTGGGACTACAGGCGCCCGCCACCACGCCCGTCTCCTTTCTTTTGTATTTTTAGTAGAGACGGGGTTTCACCGTGTTAGCCAGGATGGTCTCCATCTTCTGATCTTGTGATCCACCCGCCTCGGCCTCCCAAACTGCTGGGATTACAGGCGTGAGCCACCGCGCCCGGCCAATTTTTGTATTCTTAATAGAGATGGGGTTTCGCCATGTTGTCCAGGCTGGTCTCGAACTCCTGACCTCAGGTGATCTGGTTGCCTCAGCCTCCCAAAGTGTTAGGGTTACAGGCATGAGCCACCGCGCCCAGCCTGCATTCAAGGCCTTTCTAACCTACTCTGTGCCTGTGTCTCCAACTCTATTGCCTGCTATCCCTTTCTTTACCCCTCACCTCCCCACACCTCCACCCAGTAAACCAGAACTTGAAGTTCCCAGGCACCAGGCACCTTAATAGTTCTGGCCTTTGCGCCTGCTACTTCTCTGCCTGCGATGTTATCTTCCTCCCCTACTCATCTTTTATGGCCCTAGGAAGCTGTCATCCCTTCCTCTATAAAGCCTCGCTTCTTTGTGCCCTGACCTATGCTTGTCACAGCATTTGGCTCAACTCAGAGAACAAAGCTTGGGTGGGGAAGAAGCACAGACTCCGGAACCGGCCAGGCAGTCTTCCCCTTCCCCTTCCCAGCTGCAGGAGCCTGGGCAGGAGGTCTCCTCATCCGTGAAATGAGAGAGGATGTCCACACAATAACCTGTATGTGAATGTGCATAAGAGCCATATTCACAGCAGCCAAAAGTAGAGACAATGCAAATGTCCATGGACAAAGAAAATGTGGTACCGCCATACAATGGAATATTACTCAGCAATGAAAATGAATGAAGTACAGGCTGGGCATGGTGGTGTGCACCTGCAGTAGTCCCAGCTACTCGGGAGGCTGAGGTGGGAGGATTGCTTGAGCCCTGAATTTAAAACCAGCCTAGGCAACAGAGCAAGACCCCAGATTTAAAAATATATCTATAAATAGGCTAAGCACAGTAGCTCATGCCTGTAATCCCAGTATGTTAGGAGGCAGAGGCGGGTGAATTGCTTAAGCCCAGGAGTTTGAGACTAGTCTGGGCAACCTGGTGAAACCCCATCTCTACAAAAAACAAACAAAAAATTAGCCAAGTGTGGGCGTGCTGTGGTCCCAGCTACTCAGGGGCTGAAGAGGGAGGATCACTTGAACCCAGGAGGTGGAGATTGCAGTGAGCTGCACTCCAGCCTCGGCGACAGAGTGAGACCTCGTCTCAAAAAATATATATATAAGAGGAAGGAAGTCTTGACACCTGCTACAACACAGATGAGTCTTGAAAACAGTGAAAAGTGAGATATGGAATGCAAATGTTGTGTGATTCCATCTCTATGAAATGGCCAGAATAGGCAAATCCATAGAGACAGGAAGTGGATCAGTGGCTGCCTAAGGCTGGGGGAGGAGGAGATGGGAAGTGACAACTAATGGGCCCAGGGTTTCTTTTAGGGGAGATGAAAATGTTCAAAAAGTCATTGTGATGATAGTTGCACAGCTCTATGAACACAGTAAAAAAAAACACTGCAGTGTACACTGAATGGGCCAATTGTATGATGTGTGAATTGTATCTCTATAAAGCTGGGGGGTTTTTGTTTTGTTTTTTTTGTTGTTGTTGTTGTTTTTGAGATGGAGTCTTGTTCTGTTGCCTAGGCTGGAGTGCAGTGGTGCCATCTCTGCTCACTGTAAGCTCTGCCTCCTGGGTTCAAGAGATTCTCCTGCCTCAGCTTCCTGAGTAGCTGGGATTACAGGGGTACAAAGGCCTGCCACCATGCCCAGCTAATTTTTTGTATTTATAGTAGAGATAGAGTTTCACCGTGGTCTCGATCTCCTGACCCTGTGATCCGCCCACCTCGGCCTCCCAAAGTGCTGGGATTACAGGCGTGAGCCACCATGCCCGGCCTGTTGGATCTTTATATACATTTACTTATTGATTCCTCACAACAACCCTATGAGGTATGTGCCTTCACTCTTGCCATTTTACAGATGAGGGAACAAAAGGTTGTATGCAGGTAGGATGCAGTGGCTAATGCCTGTAATCCCAGGCAGTGTCTTGGACAACATAAGACCAAAAAACAGTTGTGTGAGGTAATCAAAGCTACACAGTTACTAAGTGCCAGAGCCAAGGTTCCAACTCCAGTAATCCAGCTCTGGATCTATGCTCTTAAATACACCACACAGCCTCTCACCGAGGCAGTAATTTAAGTCCTCAGAATTGATGTGATTAATTTCAGAATTGTGAGTCAGAAGGGCAAATGATCATCCTCAGGAATACCAGCATCTAGCCAGGTGCAGTGGCTCACACCTGTAATCCCAACACTTTGGGTGGCTGAGGTGGGTGAATCACTTGAGGTCAGGAGTCTGTGACCAGCCTGGTCAACATGGTGGAAACCCAGTCTCTACTAAAAATACAAAAATTAGCCGGGTGAACCTATAATCCCAGCTACTTGGGAGGCTGAGGCAGGAAAATTGCTTGAACCCAGGAGGCAGAAGCTGCAGTGAGCCGAGATTGTCCCACTGCACTCCAGCCTGGGGGACAGAGTGAGATCCGTCTCAGAAAAAAAAAAAAAAAAAGGCATCTAAAGCCAAGGTGGCAAACAGGTGGCTCAGGGGTTGAATTCTGCTCTCTTTTTCTTTTTTGAGATGGAGTCTCAGTCTTTCGTGCAGTCTGGAGCACAGTGGCGTGATCTCAGTTCACAGCAACCTCCACCTCCCGGGTTCAAATGATTCTCCTGCCTCAGCCTCCGGAGTAGCTGGAATTATAGGCATGTGCCACCACGCCTGGTTAATTTTTGTATTTTTTAGTAGAGACAGGGTCTTACCATGTTGGCCAGGCTGGTCTTGAACTCCTGACCTCTAGTGATCAGCTTGCCTCAGCCTCCCAAAGAGCAGGAATTACAGGCGTGAGCCACTGCACCTGGCCTAAAGCTGTTATTTTATTTCGTTTTTGGATACGCAGTGTCACTCTGTTGCCCAGACTGGAATACAGTTGGCACAATCATGGCTCACTGCAGCCACGGCCTCCCAGGCTCAAGCAATCCTCCCACCTCAGCCTCCCAAGTAGCTGGGACCACAGGCACGTGCCACCATGCCTGGCTAATTTTTTCTATTTTACGTAAAGACAGGGTCTCACTGTGTTGCCCAGGCTGGTCTCAATCCCCTGGGCTCAAGCAGTTCTCCCACTTTGGCCTCCAAAATTTCTGGGATTATAAGCATGAGCAACCATGCCCAGCCAGAAAGTTTTTTTGATTTTGTTTTCTGAGACAGGGTCTTGCTCTGTTGCCCAGGCTGGAGTACAGAGGCAGAATCACAGTTCACTGAATCCTCGACTTCCTGGGCTCAAGCGATCCTCTCATCTCAGCCTCCAGAGGAGCCGGAACTACAGGCATACGCCACCAGGTTCAGCTATAAAAAGAAATTTTTTTGTACAGACGAGGTCTCACTTTGTTGCCCAGGCTGGTCTCAACCTCCCAGACTCAAGTGCTCCTCCCGCCTCAGCCTCCAGAGTAGCTGGGGCCACAGGCATGCGCCACCATACCTGGCTAATTTTTTCTATTTTTCGTAGAGACAGGGTTTCACCATGTTGTCCAAGCTGGTCTCGAACTCCTGGGCTCAAGCGATCCTCTCACCTCAACCTCCCAAAGTGTTGGGATTACAGGCGTGAGCCACAGCAACACACCTGGTTTTTGTTTGTTTGTTTGTTTGTTTTTGAGATGGAGTCTCGCTCTGTTGCCCAGGCTGGAGTGCAGTGATGTGATCTTGGCTCACTGCAAGCTCTGCCTCCCGGGTTCACGCCATTCTTCTGCCTCAGCCTCCCAAGTAGCTGAGACTACAGGTGCCCACCACCACACCCAACTAACTTTTTGTATTTTTAGTAGAGATGGGGTTTCAACGTGTTAGCCAGGATGGTCCTGATCTCCTGACCTTGTGATCCGCCCGCCTCAGCCTCCCAAAGTGCTGAGATTACAGGTATGGACCACCACACCAGACCCACATCTGTTTTTTTTTTTTCATTTCTTTTCTTTTTTTTTTTTGAGACAGAGTTTCGCTGCTGTCACCCAGGCTGGAATGCAATGGCACAATCTCGGCTCACTGCAACCTCTGCCTCCTGGGTTCAAGCTATTCTCCTGCCTCTGCCTCCAGAGTAGCTGGGATTACAGGCGCACACCACCACGCCGGGCTAATTTTTGTACTTTTAGTAGAGAGGGGGTTTCACTGTGTTGGCCAGGCTGGTCTCAAACTCCTGACCTCAGGTAATCCACCCACCTCAGCCTCCCAAAATGCTGGGATTACAGGCGTGAGCCACCACACCCAGGTCCCACCTGTTATTTTTTCAAAGTGGGTTAACCAGGCACTGTGGCTCATGCCTGTAATCCCAGCACTTTGGGAGGCTGAGGCAGGCAGATCACCTGAGGTCAGGAGTTCAGGACCAGCCTGGCCAACATGATGAAACTCCATCTCCACTAAAAATACAAAAAATGGCCCGGCAGGGCAGCAGGCACCTGTAATCCCAGTTTCTTGGGAGGCTGCAGCAGGAGAATTGCTTGAACCCGGGAGGCGGAGCTTGAGGTGAACCGAGATTGTGCCATTGTACTCCAACCTGGGTGACAAGAGCAAAACTCCGCCTCAAAAAATAAAAAATAGGCCGGGCACAGTGGCTCATGCCTGTAAATCTCAGCACTTTGGGAGGCTGAGGTGAGTGGATCACCTGAGGTCAGGAGATCGAGACCATCCTGGCCAACACGGTGAACCCTCATCTCTACTAAAAATACAAAAATTAGCTGGACGTGGTGGCATGCACCTGTAGTCCCAGCTACTCAGGAGGCTGAGGCAGGAGAATCGCTTGAACCAGGGAGGTGGAGTTGGCAATGAGCCGAGATCGTGCCACTGCACTCCAGCCTGGTAACAGAATGAGACTCTGCCTCAAAATAAATAAATAAATACATTAATTAATTAATTAAAAATAAAGTGGGTTAAAACCTGCTTCTTGGAACTGCTGTGACAGGTAGAGATTTCGCGCCTGGCTCAGAGTGGGCTCCCATTATTCAAAGGCGGTTCCATTTGGTGTTTTTGTTTGTTTGTTTGTTTTTGTTTTTGTTTTTTTTTTGAGACGGAGTCTCGCTCTGTCACCCAGGCTGGAGTACAGTGGCCGGCTCTCAGCTCACTGCAAGCTCCGCCTCCCGGGTTTACGCCATTCTCCTGCCTCAGCCTCCCGAGTAGCTGGGACTACAGGCGCCCGCCACCTCGCCCGGCTAGTTTTTTGTATTTTTTAGTAGAGACGGGGTTTCACCGTGTTAGCCAGGATGGTCTCGATCTCCTGACCTTGTGATCCGCCCGTCTCGGCCTCACAAAGTGCTGGGATTACAGGCTTGAGCCACCGCGCCCGGCCTCCATTTGGTGTTTTTCACACCCGAGGAAAGTCCCACTTCCCCTCCAATTCCTGCTCTGGGTTCCCCTCACCCTCTGCAGGGACCTCTTTGCACCTGTGCCTGGCAACAAGCGGAGTTCGAGGGTGGGTTGTGCGCGTCTGGGGATGTGTGCGGGGAGAAGGCCTCCCTCGGGCCAGGCTGGGTCTGGGCTTGAGGTCCCTGTTCCTCCAAGCCCAGGATCACATGGAGCTTTGCGGGAATGAATGCAGGGCTCCAGAGAAGATCCACGGACCTGTCAGCTCTCATGTTCGAATCCCAGTTCTACCACCAACCCACTCTGTAACCTCAGGTGAGTCATTTAACCTTCCTGAGCTTCGGCATCATAGTAATACCTGACACATCTGTCCCTGTGTGCCAAGGAGTGATCCAGGCCTCAAAGGCCACAGCTCACTTTAATCCCCTCAACGAACCCATGAAGATCCTGCAGTTATTACTCCCATTTTACAGAGGAAGGAATGGAAGCTCCAACTATAAGAGTCTAAGTGTCAGCTGAGGCCTCGCCCAGAGCCTCCCCTCAGCATAGGCCGCCCACCTCACCTTGCTCTGATTGATGGCAGAACCCATCGAGGCCACGTTACACAGGCCTGATCCACTGGGGAATGCTGCTGGGGCACCTTGCCAGGCACTGGCCTCATGCTTTACATGGAATCCTCATACAAGCCTGTGAGGTATGTTATCCCTGTTTGAGAGATGAGGAAACTGGTCGGGCATGGTGGCTCACACTTGTAATCCTAACACTTTGGGAGGTCTAGGCAGGAAGATCACTTGAGCCCAAGCCTTTGAGATCACTCTGGGCACATAGTGAAACCCTGTCTCTACCAAAAAAATTAAAAAGTTAGCCAGACATGGTGGCGCGGGTCTGTAGTCCTGGCTACTCAGGAGGCTGAGGCAGGAAGATCACTTGAGCCCAGGAGGTAGAGGCTGCAGTGAGCCATGTTTGTGCCACTGCACTCCAGCCTGAGCAGCAGCAAGACCCTGTCTCACAAAAAAAAAATAGAGACAGAGAGAGATGAGGAGGCAGGGCGCAGTGGCTCACCTGTAATCCCAGCACGTTGGGAAGCCGAGGCAGGCGGATCACCTGAGGTCAGGAGTTCAAGACCAGCCTGGCCAACATTGTGAAACTCCGTCTCTACTAAAAATACAAAAAATTAGCCAGGCATGGTGGACGGACGCCTGTAGTCCCAGCTACTCGGGAGGCTGAGGCAGGAGAATGGCGTGAACCTGGGAGGCAGAGCTTGCAGTGAGCCGAGATCACGCCACTGCACTCCAGCCTGGGCGACAGAGTGAGACTCCATCTCAAAAACAAAAAACAAAAAACAAAAACAATATAAGCCAAGCATGGTGGCTGTAATTCCAGCTACTCGGGAGGCTGAGGCTGGAGAATCACTTGAACCCAGGAGGCAGAGGTTGCAGTGAGCTGAGATGGCACCGCTGCACTCCAGCTTGGGTGACAGAGAGAGTCTCTGTCTCAAAAAATAAAAAATAAATTACAAAATAAAAAAAAAAAACAAGAGATGAGGAAACCGCCTGAGGGGGCCACTCGCCAAAAGCATCACAGTGAGAGCCTAAGGCCAGGCAGTCCGAGTCCTGAGTTCCAGCCCCTAACCACCACACCATCCCCACTCTCCTGTGCAGGGGAAAGCCCTCCTGCACTGGCCACCCGAGCTCGGGGGCTTCCCACATGTGCACAGAACCAGAATGTTCTTCTTGGCACGTGGGCAGGGGGATGGGGGAGCAGATGGAAGGGGCAGAGTGTGTGGCAGGAAGTTGAGGGAGGGGAGGGGCTGCTCTGGCCTGGTTAGCCCATGGTCAAGGTCATGACACCACCACAAGAGGATCCAGAACAACCCTGACCTCTGGGGGTCAGGAGTGATGGAGGGCGCAGCTGGGAGGGTGCTCAGGGCAAAGAGGGCTTCGAGGAGCTCAGGCAGCGGGTCGCCAAAAGAACAACCCCAAGTGCAGCCAGGAGCCCAGGTGGCCCTCCCACAAGCTGCCCACCTTTCCTCCCTCCTTGGTAATGTGGGTCCTCCAGCAAGTGTCCTTGACCCACCCTCTTGGCTCCCTGAATTTGCCGCATCCCAGACCCTTCCATTCTGCACTGTGTTCCTCTCGCTGAGGTCAGGTCTGATGCCAGGACTCCAAAGAGGTGTCGTCATGAGTGAGGAGGGTCTGAGTGAGGACTGCAGCTGGAAGACCAAGTGTCAGGAACCGCCATGAGGCTTTACACGCAACAGTGTCCCTGGGCAGGAGGTGCTAGTCCACAAATGAGGAGACTCAGGGATTTCCGAAGAGGCCCATTAAGAACCTGAGCTCAGCTGGACGCAGTGGCTCACACCTGTAATGCCAGCACTTTTGGGAGGCTGAGATGGGAGGATCACTTGAGTTCAGGAGTTCAAGACCAGCCTGGGCAATGTAGTGAGACCTTATCTCCACTAAAAATTTAAAAAATTACCCAGGCATGGTGGTGCACCTGTAGTCCCAGCGACTTGGAAGGCTGAGGTGGGAGGATCGCTTGAGCCTGGGAGTTGGAGGCTGCAGTGAGCCTTGATTGCACCACTGCACTCCAGCCTGGGTGACAGAGTGAGACCCTGTCTCAAAATAAAAATAAAAATAAAAATAAAAAACCCGAGCTCCTAGCCACTCTGATGTAGTGCCATGGAGGGAGAGCAAGGCAGAGAGCAACAGCAGAGAAAGACGCAAACAGAAGAGTCTCTCTTCCAACTCCAAGCGCCTGTGGGCTTGAGGGGAGGCTCACCCTAGCTCTTAGAGCTGGAACCTGGCATGCACCCATCTGGGTGGGGCTGGGGAGTGCGCACTGGCCCACAGCGGTGAGAAGGGTGTGTGTAGCCTATTCAAGGGACTACAAAAGAAACGATCCCCGCTGGAATGGTGCAACCGGCAGCCCAGGGACGACGGTTTGCCTCCACCTCAGCACCACCAGAGCCACAGGGGCCTGGACACCTCTGACCCCCCTGCCCACCTGCCTCCTTTTCACTGCAGTCCATGCCCCCTGACCTCCCCGGCTTCCTGCACACAGGCTGGCCTTCCTGGGGCTCTCTGGCCTCGGTACATTCTGCCCTCTCGACACTTGGGAAACTGGCTGGACGCCTCCCTTGAGGCCTGCCGATACCCAAAGGTCCCCGTCATCGCTCTTGTTTCCTCCCCTAGCTCTCCAACTCTCTTCCCGCCACACTCCCCCACTCTGCCCTGTACAGGGCTTGGCTGGCACACAGAGATGCTCCACAGTGTTTGATGAACTTAATTCACCATCAGATTTAAAGGGCACACCAAAAACACACTCAGTCCTTTCCTCGGCTTTGCACAGATACATGTCACATTCGCCCAGGGAGTCCACTCCTCAGGTCCAAGGGGCTCATCTGGGCTAGAACGGGAAGAGCGAGGAACACTCACATGGCCTCAATCATAGGACCTCAACTAAGAACCATCTGCTCTGGGATTAGAGGTGTGCAGGGGAGGACACTTCATCTGTGTGTTCCTTGCTCTCCCCCATGGGGAACAGTGGCCAAGCAGGGCTGTCAGCGGTCAGAGGCAGGGCTCTGAGGCTCAAGCCTGGCTCTGCCTGTGACTGACTGTGTGACCCTGTGACCCTGGGTAAGCCATCACCCTCTCTGGTGACCTCTTGGGAAATGAAGGCAGGAAGAAGGCAGGGCTGGCAGGGGCACGGAGCCCGAGGTGGGACGCACACAGGAGACGCTGATTCAGAGGATGGCGCGGTGGCGGCCTCGGGTAGACGCGGTGTTTGGACAGCTGCAAGTCCTTAACGGGGATTTCCCCCCTTTTCAGCAAATCCCCATAAAACAGCATTTCGTCCAAGTCAGCATTTTGTGGCAGCCTGGGCCTCCTCCCAGGGAGGCCAAGGAGACCGGCTGGGAGTGGGGAGTGCTCCGGGGTCTTTCAGACCAATGGTGGCAGGGTGGCGGTGGTGTGCAGCAAATGGGCCCCAACAGAAATAATTGGCAAGAAGCAGACCCCTTCACTTCAGGCCCCCAGCAATGCCTGAAGAGGCGAAAGGACATCAGCTAGCAGGGACCCTCCCAGCAGTCCCGGTCTCCGAAACAGTCCTGTCCTGGGGGCGACCAGCAGAGGAGGGCTAGGTGGTAGCATGGAATTGAAAGACCTGCCCACTCTCCCATCCCAGTTCACAGGTGAGTGATCAGAGGTCTCAATAAAAAGGGGGGCCTGAGAGTTGCTGCCTCGGGACCCCAGGCACCCGCTAGATTCCCAGCGGACCGGCAGACCCCCACAGTGTGGGTGGACGAAACGCAGCCCTGAGCAGGCCCTTGCTGCTCCAAGCCCCCCACCCACCCCAGACGGAGCAGCTGCAGCTGAGGGAGCAGTGGGGGCACTCAGGCAGCCCCAGGGCCTGGCCAAACCACAGGTATGTTATGAGACGCTTCCTGTTGTGGAGACATTGCTACGGGATCCGGCTGCCCTGCTTGCTCACCCGCCCCGCGCTGCTGTCTCCTTGCTCCCCAGCCTTGCTCTCTGCACTCTTGCTGGGTCTCTACCCCTGACTCCTCTCTCCCCTCCTCCTTCTGGCTCTGTCTCTGTCATCACAACAGGTGAGCGGCACTTCTGGCTCAGGCCCTCCCTATCAGGGACCCAGCCCTGAGACCTCTAAGGCCCTCCTAGGTCCAGGCAGCCCCTGGACTCCCATTTCAGCACAGCTACTTACCAGCTGGGTGATCTTGGATGGGTGACTTAAACCCTCTGAACCTCAGTGTCCTCATCTGCAAAAAGGATTAACTGAGGGGCTGCTCTGCCTATGGAGTAACCACTCTTTTTTTTTTCTTTTGAGATGGAGTCAGGCTGGAGTGCAGTGGCACGATCTCAGCTCACTGCAACCTCCGCCTTCCAGGTTCAAGTGATTCTCCTGCCTCAGCCTCCCGAATAGCTGGGACTACAGGCACCCGCCACCACACCCAGCTAATTTTTGAATTTTTAGTAGAGATGGGGTTTCACCATGTTGTCCAGGATGGTCTCGATCTCTTGACCTTGTGATCTGCCCACCTCGGCCTCCCAAAGTGCTGGGATTACAGGTGTTAGCCACCGCGCCAGGCCTTGGAGTAACCACTCTTTTTATTCCTTTACTTTTTTTTTTTTTTGTGAGATGGAGTCTCGCTCTGTTGCCCAGACTGGAGTGCAGTGCTGTGATCTCGACTCCCTGCAAGCTCCACCTCCTGGGTTCATGCCATTCTCCTGCCTCAGCCCCTCGAGTAGCTGGGACTATAGGTGCCTGCCACCATGCCCAGCTAATTTCTTTTTGTATTTTTAGTAGAGATGGGGTTTCACCGGGTTAGCCAGGATAGTCTCGATCTCCTGACCTCAAGATCTGCCCGCCTCGGTCTTCCAAAGTGCTGGGATTACAGGCATAAGCCGTCACACCAGGCCTATTCCTTTACTTTCTTAATAAGCTTGTTCTCATTTAAAAGAAGAAAAAAAAGGATTAACTGAGATGATCTAAGCCATCAGCCCCTCCATGTGTGCTGCCCTATCTTGCTACCCTGATGGCCTGGAAGTCCTCTCTTTACTCTAACTTCAATTCATCCTGCTGCAAAGCAACTTCTTTCCTTCATCTCTTCAAAAGCTCAGGTTACTTGCTGCCAAAGGTCAGGATCTTGTAAAATGAACTTTTTTTTTTTTTTTTTTTGAGATGGAGTCTCACTCTGTCACCCAGGCTGGAGTACAGCAATGAGATCTTGGCTCACTGGAGCCTCCATCTCCTGAGTTTAAGCATTTCTCCTGCATCAGCCTCCTGAGTAGCTGGAATTACAGCTGGGTGCACCACCATACCCAGCTAATTTTTGTATGTTTAGTAGAGATGGGGTTTCACCATGTTGGTCAGGCTGGTCTTGAACTCCTGACCTCAAGTGATTCGCCTGCCTCAGCCTTCCAAAGTGCTGGGATTATAGGCGTGAGCCACCACGCCTGGCCTGTAAAATAAACTTCTAAAGTCAATTTTCTGGCTTTCTTGACCTTTTCCCGGACCATTCCTGAGATGAAACTGACCAGGGGCCACAAAGCCTGCTCAGGACTAGGACTAAGTTATGGACCTCGGGGAGGAGCAGAGGAACCCTCCTCACCCACTGGGCATGACACCCACCCCAACTGCCCAGCTGGGCAGCTCCAGACTTCTCCAGGGTTCCTGAGCCCCACTACTCTCCCAGCTGGTAGAAACTGGGGAGCCCTTTCCCATCCTCCTTTCCTGAATCTCGGAAGAAAGAGCAAGGCCCAGGTCCTTCCACACCTCTTCCTCAGGGGCCTCTCACTGTGTGCCATTGCCTGCCCTCACCCCCTAGTCTCCAGCCTCTCCATCCACATGTTCACACAGGCCTGACCCCTCCCCAGCCACCTTCATCACTCCCCAGCCCTTCTCAGCCACGCCTCCTGCAAGAACGTTCTCCACCTCAGGCCCCACTCACTCCCCTCCACCTCTCACCTCTGGGTGCTCCACCTTGTCACCCTGCTCTTCTCCTTCTTTGAAAAGCTCCTCCTCAGAGTCTTATCTGCCCACTCTGCAGACCCAGGCTTGCCCAAGGAGCTGGCTCAGGCTTCATCACTTCTCTCTGGATGTTTCTCCTATAGTGTCCAGCTCCCACCAGCTCCCACAGCGCCAACTCCATCACCGAGGACTCCCACATCTGTCTCCAGCTACTATGATGTCTCCCCTAAGCCTTTTTTTTTTTTTTTTTTGGAAACAGTCTGCTGTGTCGCCCAGGCTGGAGTGCAGTGGTGCAACCACAGCTCACTGCAGCCTCAAACTCTTGGGTTCAAGCCATCCTCTTGTCTCAGCCTCCCAAGTAGCTGGGACTACAGGTGTAAGCTACCACACTGGACTAATTTTTAAGACTTTTAAGAGACAGGGTCTTGCCATGTTGCCCAGGCTGCTCGAGAACTCCTGGGCTCAAGTGATACTCCCACCTCGGCTTCCTGAGTCTCAGACTCTTGTGTTCAACTATCAGCCGAGCATGTCCGCTGGCTGTCCCTCAGAGATCCCACCCAAACTGCTGTCATTATCTTCTCCCTCATTACCTGCTTCTCCCCAACCCAAGTGCCCTGTACCACCAGGTGCCAAGACCAAAAATCTGAGCATCACTTCTGTTGTTGTTTATTTTTGTTTTAAGAGTAAACATCACTTCTGACCCTCCTTCCTTACAGGAAACCCTCTATGCCTTGGTGTACTCTTCTTTTCAGCCAACTCAACCCCTACTCATCACCTTTCTTGAGTGCCCTTGTACAGTAGCCAACCTGCACAACTGTACGTGACATCTCTCTTCCTTTCCCCCAAACTTCCAACCTTATCCTGTGGACTCTGCCTCCTCTATTTCTCTCACTTCTGTTCCTTCCCCTCCTTTCCCACAGTCTCACCCTAATGCAGACCTTGTATTCTCCCAAAACTCAGCCCAGTGCCTGGCACATCCCTGTCACTAAGTAAAAGTGTGTTAAATTAAGTGGCCACATTCTCTCCTGGATGATCATAAAAGTCTCTTGCCCAGTCCCCCAGCCCCAGCTTCTCTCTGTTTTCTCAACATAGCCTATGGAGACTCCCACAAGGCTTCTAACACCTTGGGCTGCATCTGGATGACTGGGACAGCCTATCACCATGCAGGCCCCATCCAGATTCAGTAGGCGTGGGATAGGGCCTAACATCTGCCTCTCTAACGAGCTCCCAGGGGATGCTGACGCTGCCTGTGAGCCACACGTTGGCACGGTTCTGCCCATGGCTCTCCCCTGCTCTGGATTTTCCAGTGGCTTCCTGGTACCAGCAGGATAAAGTCCATGTTATTCTGCAATTCACATGGCTTCCTGGAGGAGGAGGCATGCTTTAGACTCAGTAGAATGTGGACCAGTTAGGAAGGAGCGGGTAGAGAGATGGATGTTGAGCCCAGCAAAGCCCTGAGGTCACGTTTGGAGGCACACACTCTGGGTCTAAGAGTCATGTGGGTAAGGAGAGGGCCAGGGACCAGCTCAATGCAGGAGCCACCAGAGTGTGTGCTGCGCTCTCTGTGTCCCTCCTTCCATGGCTCTGTGTCACTGAACCCAGGCCTTTGCCTCCTGTGTGTCTCTGGCATCTCTCTCTGTGTGTCTCTCTCCTGTCTCTGTATCACTATCCCATCTCTGTCATTGTTTGTCCTTTTCTGTCCTCTACCATGTCCTGTGCCTAGGTCCCTTTCTGAGTTCCAGGCTCTGTAAATCTCTAGCTGTTGGTCACTGGGCGGGACCCTTGGGAAGGCCAGCACTGACAGTCCACACCTGCTCGTGTTAATGTCAGGTCTGGGTCTGACCTCCCTGGACAATGCCTGAGCAGCTCCACGAGATCTGGGAAGGGACTTGGGGGCGTCCAGCCCATGAGCTGAGCTCTCTGTCTGCTGTGCAGATGAGGACTGCCCCAAAGCCAAAGAGGAGCCTGGAATCTGGGAGCTGGAGGATGGAGGGAGGTGGCCAGATCAGGGCAGGGCTCCCTGCGGGCCACCTTCTCACCCAGGTTGAAGGCAGGAGAGGAGTGCTGCCTTCTGCCCACCTGGTCTGCCCTACCAGACTTCAGTTCCACCTAACAGTCCCAACATCCGTCATCCCTGCAATGAGGCTCCCAGACCACAAGTGGCCTCAGTTTCAGAAGTAGCATAAGGAGGCTTGAAGGAGAAATCAGAGTTCAACAGGCCTATGCGGGCAGGTGGCGGTGGGACAGTCCAAGCCGAAATCAGAGCAAATGACTGGATGAGGAAGACTTCCAGGGTAGGGGGGCATCCAAGGAGCAGTGAACCTGGGGCTCTGGAACTCGGGAGAGAGACATGGGCTAGAGGTAAAAATACAGGTTTGTGGCTGGGCGCAGTGGCTCACGCCTGTAATCCCAGCACTTTGGAAGGCTGAGGCGGGCGGATCACGAGGTTAGGAGATCAAGACCATCCTGGCTAACACAGTGAAACCCTGTCTCTACTAAAAATACAAAAAGTTAGCCGGGTATGGTGGCAGGCGCCTGTATTCCCAGCAACCCGGGAGGCTGAGGCAGGAGAATGGCATGAACCTGGGAGGCAGAGCTTGCAGTGAGACGAGATTGCGCCACTGCACTCCAGCCTGGGCGACAGAGCGAGACTCCGTCTCAAAAAAAAAAAAAACAAAACTACAGGTTAATTGGTGGGGTTGCTGCAGCCTGGAGGAGGCCCATGGACTCCCCCTTGGGGAACATGCCTACATTTAGGGAGTGAAAGGAGCCCACCACAGCCCTGGGCTCCTCCCCCAACACCCTAGGATCCAGACACCCCAGATGTCTCACTGCCTCCCTGTCCCTGCCTTTTCCTGCGTGATCCTCTCTGCTGGGTTGCTCTTTCTACCTTTTGCCTCCATGGAAACATATTAGTCCTCATTTAAGACCCAGTTCAAATGCCTCCTCCTCCAAGCAGCCTTCCCTGCCTCCCTCAGGCAGAACAGCTCCTTCTCTTGGGCACCCACCTGCATGAAAGCACCTCTTCCCCACCCCCACCTCCCTCCTGCCTGAGGCGGGCACAGGGCATGTGTTCAATGAAGCCTGTAGCCCAGGGACTCCAGGTCCAGGCATCTGCAAACCCACCTCCCTCGTCCAGCCAAGCCCTCGGGTGGCTTATCGCAGGGCCACTTTCTCTTTGTTGCTCTTCCTGAGTCCTTCTTGGTTCTGGGCTGGAGGGGTCTTGAACCGAACCTCCCTCCTGCAGGTGACCAAGCCCCTGGCCTCTGCCCATCTCTGAGTCTAGGTTCTCTGCTGCTCCCCTAGGGAGGAGCATCTCGGGACAACAAAGTGCCCAGGAAGGTAAGAACAGTAGGGCAGGGGCAGAGGTAATAGAAGAGGCCTGGCAGTGGGCAGGCCCGAGGGCAACCATGTACCCTCAGGCAGGTAGCCAGGCAGCTGGTCCTTCCCCACCCAGGGACTCAGGCCTCAGCCGGGGCCGTCGCTTGCCTCCCGGCAGAGGCCTTGAGCTTCTGATGGGAACTGGACATCCGAGGGCCCCTACAGACCCAGCCACCCCCAGGCCTCAGGCAGGGGCAGGCGGGGCCTCCTCAGCCTCCAATCCCTCACCTTCTGGTTCACATTTGCAGCCTTTTCCGGAGCGCCACCCGCCGCCCGCTGCCTCCCCACGCCTGCCAAGATTCCTGGGCCTCTGCGGCTACCCTGCGTGGTGGCTGCGGCAGCAGCAGCAGGAGGGGCTGGGCTGGGCAGGGAGGGGGCCCGGCGGGAGCACAGCCAGGCCACTGCACCCAGGCTGGGCCAAGCAAACACGGCCCCGCCAAGGAGCCAGGCGAAATAGTTCACAAATGAGAAAAAGCTGCTTCCGAGTTGGGCCAGGGTTTTAAAGCCCAGGCTGCAGGGAGCTGAGGTCACCTGCAAAAAGGGTGGCTCACCGGACACCCTGGGCCTGGGAGGGCTTCTGGTGAAGCAGGAGGGAGTGAGGTTAGACAGCAATGAACACAGGCCTCATCCGGCCTGGGATATCAGAAAACCCCATCCCCAAACCTAGCTTACCTTTCAGGTCGGAGGGGCCTGGGAAGGTCCCAGCAGAGGCAGGGCCTGAGGATGAACAAGAGAAACAGTGAGGCTACGGGGCAGTGGCTCACGCTTATAATCCCAGTACTTTGGGAGGCCAAGGTGGGAAGACTGCTTGAGTCAGGAGTTTGAGACCAGCCTGGGCAATATAAGGACACATTGTCTCTACTAAAAATTTTTTTAAAAATTAGCTGGGCATGATGGTGCACACCTCTAGTCCCAGACACTTGGGAGGCTGAGGGGGGTGGTATTGCTTGAGCCCAGGAGTTCAAGACTGCAGTAAGCTATGATTGTACCACTGCACTCTTGAGACAGGGCAAGACTCTGTTTAGGAAAAAAAAAAAACAAAAAGGGAGGAACAGTGTGAGACAATGACATCAGGAGCCTGGGAAGCCTCCTGCCCTAACCCACAGCCACACCAGTGCCTGCCCCGGGCTTCTTACCAGAACCCCCTGCTGGAAACCCGGCCCCAACCTCAGTCTCTTCTCAGTTCCCTCCTCCCCTGAGGGAAGCAGGGTTTGTGCCCTCATACTCCACGACTCCATTCATTCAATGCACACTTAGCAATACCCACGGGGTGCCTGGCCCTGGATTCACGGAGTTCCTCCTGTCTTAGGGCCCAGGCTGAGGATGCCCCTTCTGTGTCCCAGGTTCCCATGCTGGAGAAGTCCCTCTCATATGTCAGTTCTGGTTTGGGGTGGCCCCTACTTTGGGTTAGGATCCCTGCTGGGGAAGCTTCTACTATATGGAGGACCCAAGCCTGGGCCATGGACCACAGAAGTGGTTCAACCCCATTCCCTGCCCTGCCTTGTCCTGAAGGGCTGGGGGCATCAGACAAGCGGTCATCACACAATTGGCAAAGATCTCTGGGCTGTGGGAGCATGAAGCAGGGAACACTGCCGCCTTAAGCTTCCCCTGAAGGCTTCATGGAGAAAGGGACACTGGAGCTGAGTCCTGAAGGATGAATCAGAGTCTGAAAGGCAGACGAGGTGGCAGAAGGAATTTCAGGTAGTAATACACAGGGAAGGTCCAGAAGTGCTGTGGGATGGGGAGGCTGGGGCAACATGGTGAGGAAATCTGAATGCCATGCTTGCATTTCTCTGGAGAGCAATGGGGAGCCATCGAAGGTTATTTAGTTGGGGAAGTGATGTGGTCAGAGCCCTGGATGGCTGGGTCCCCATTTCTGCCTTAATCAGGCGTGGTGCCAGGATCTAATAAAAGCCCTACTCCAGGTCACATAGCTATACGCAAAGGATCCGGGGCTAAAGTCCAGACCCAGACATGACTCCGGGGTAGATGGGGAGGGGACGCCCAGCCAGCCCACCTGGCAGGGAGGCCTGTGGGCCGCGTCACTCTCTCCCACAGCTGCTTGCTTGCCTCTGCCTGCTCCCATGGAAACTCTGACATCCAGTCCTGTCTGTAGCTGCACAAGCAGCCAGATGCCAGAGCCAGCAGCTCCTAGGCCTCCTCTCCAACTCAGCTGAGCCCTGCCTCCATCCTGCCACTCTGAACACTATGACCCTGGAGCTGGGTCATGGGGCCACAGCCTGGATGATGGAGCCCAGGTAGGAGGACCCTCCAGCTCAGCTTAGCCCCAGCTTCTCTGGCCCCAGCCCCCTCCCCACACCATGAGACTCTGGGAGAAGAAATGACTTATGTTGGCTCTGGGCTTTGAAGGATGAACATGGATTTAACTGGTTGGTGGTGAGGAGAGGTGATCAGTCCTGGGCCAAGGGAACAGCATGTGTGAGAGTGTAAAAGCCCTGAATATATTCAGGGGATGGAGAGAATCCAAATAAAATAAGCAAACACATGAACTAACTAATCAGAGCTAATATTCATTGTGTACCTACTGTGTGCCAGGTACCATTCTGGGTGTTCTCATGAATTATCTCATTTAATCCTCACAACAACCCAGTGACAAAAGTATTTCATCTTGCCTTTTTACAGATGAGAAACCTAAGGGCCAGAGAGGTTAAGTAACTGGCCCAACGTCACACAGCTCATGAAAAGCAGAGCCTGGAGCTGGGCACGGTGGCTCACGCCTGTAATCCCAGCACTTTGAGAGGCCAAGGCAGGAGAATCACTTGAGCTCAGGAGTCTGAGTCCAGCCTGGGCAACATAGTGATACCCCTGTCTCTTAAAAAAAAAAAAAAAAAGTAGAACCTGAATTAGAACCCTGGCTATGGGCTCCAAAGCCTAGGCTCTTCACCATACAGATGATTTGAGGAGAGGAGACCTGGCTGGGGTCAGACTGAGAAACGCCTTGAATATCAGGATCAGAGATGCAGGTCCTACCTAAAGCTGCTTCCCCATTCCCTTCCCCCCTGTTAATGGTCAATAACAATGGTGTCTGCATCCCAAGTTCATTGTATGCACTGGACATAGCACTAGGCACGCTCATCAGCACTACTGACTCTCGTAACCCTGGAAGGCTGGAACTGCTGTCCCATTTCACTGAGGAGGAGCACTAGGTGCCAGAGAGGTCACATCCATTCTCTAAGGAAACCAGGCTAGGAAGTGAAGGAGGTGGGATCCGAACCCAGCTCTGCCTGGTCCCCAGGTGGTTAAAAGCCCTGTACACCTGGGCTCCCTGAAGACCTCAGCCATGGGCCCTGCCCCCTACTCCTGCTCTACCCCACCTGTGCTGCCTCAACCTAGATGGCACCAGGGACAGGCAAGGCTGGGAGCAGAGTGGGCAGCTACTATCAGGTGCCTCAGGAGTCTGCTCCAGTGGGCCAAGGCCCCCTTGGTCTTACAAATAGGAAGTGGGGGTGAGTGGGTAAGCCAGGGCGGTGCCTGAGCCGACT
Organism: Papio anubis; assembly: GCF_008728515.1. NCBI lineage: Eukaryota > Metazoa > Chordata > Mammalia > Primates > Cercopithecidae > Papio > Papio anubis. Next base: position 34,341,682 of record NC_044976.1, read on the forward strand.
TCAATGGGACTCTGTTCTTAACCTCCACCCCCAGCTGCCTTCCCTAATCCCCTCCTGGAGCCCCTCCCCTGGCGACGTCTCCCCTTTGCACAGAGCCTGCTGCTGTTGGCTAAATCCCAGACCAGATGTGGGTGGGATAGTCTGCACCCCCCACCCCCCACGCCCCACCAGCTTCTGAGAGCTGCAGGGTTCCAGGGAGGCTGGCCAGGGCCTCAGGCCCGCTTCCCCATTCCAACTTTCCAGACTGAGGTGCTGATGGCCATGAGGTGAACAATTGGCTCCTGCCAGCAACGGGGCTCATGGGAGAGGTTCCTATTTCTGAGCGCCTACTACAGGCAGGCTCTGGGCTAAAAATCTTTCTTTAAAAATCATGTCGGATTAAGAGGACCTCTCTGCATGCATCTTCATCTCAGCGCTAGCTCTTACTAGCATGAGACCTCCATCTGGGCCTCAGCTTCTTCATCAGTGAAATGGGAACTCCAGGCATTATTTACTCCCATAACCCTGGAAGGCTGGAACTGCTGTCCCATTTTACTGAGGAAGAGCGCTAGGTCCCAGAGAGGTCACATCCATTCTCCAAGGTAACCAGGCTAGGAAGTGAAGGGGGTGGAATCTGAACCCAGCTCTGCCCAGCCCATATAAAGCTGCCAAGCCCAGCTTCACAGAGCATTTGTGAGGATTAAACAAGTTAATTTTGTATAATGGACTCAGAGCAGTGCTTGGCATATATGAACGCTAAATAAATATGCCCTATTATAAATATAATCACTGGCCAGGCGCAGTGGCTCATGCCTGTAATCCCAGCACTTTGGGAGGCCAAGGTGGGCAGATCACCTGAGGTCAGGAGTTCGAGACCAGTCTGACCAACATGGAGAAACTCCGTCTCTGCTAAAAATACAAAAATTAGCCGGGCATGGTAGCGGGTGCCTGTAATCCCAGCTACTTAAGAGGCTGAGGCAAGAGAATCGCTTGAACCTGGGAGGTAGAGGTTACAATGAGCTGAGATCATACCATTGCACTCCAGCCTAGGCAACAAGAGCAAAACTCCGTCTCAAAAAAAAAATAAAAAATAAATAAATAAATAAATAAATAAATAAATAAATAAATAAAATCACCATGACACCTCTCAACAGCCCTGTGAGGTTAGTATTATAAACTTGATTTTACAGATCAGAAACCGAGGCTCAGAGAGACGTCATTTGCCCAAGTTCCCCTAGCCAGGGAAGGACAGTCCCAGAGCTTGGCCCCAAGCTGAGCAAGTCCAAAGATGAGGACAGCCTCCTGGCTCCCCCGAGCTGAGGCATGGTGTGTACTGGGGTGGAGGTCGGTCCTCCGCACCCCCTCAGTCCCTCCTGCCTGACCCCCAGGGGTTCCACCCACAATCCAGCCCCTGCTGCCGCTGCAGGAGGGGGCTCTGCATTCCTGGCTAAGCAGCCGGATTTGCTGTGCTCCAGGAACTATGAAAAGAATGCTTGCCATGAGCAGAGCCGTGGTTGCCTGTCAGGGAGCGTGGCCTGGAGTGCCCACGCAGAGCTTGGTGGCAGCCAGCACAGTGGGAAAGAAGGAGGCTAGCCAGAAAGGAGAACTTCCGGGTGGTGGGGGCTGTGGACACTGGACGGGTGTGGAGACCAAAGTGTTGACCACCTGGGATCTTTCAGGAGAGAAGTGACCCCTCTACCCTGCAATCTAGGTTTCTCCTCACCATAAGCTGTAAGCAGAGGCAGGCTGGCACTGCTGACCCAGCTCATGGATGGGGTTACAGAGACTCAGAGGAAAACTCTCCTGAGGTCACACAGCAGCCAGTGGCAGAATTGAGACCAGAGGCCAGGACCCCCGGCTCAGACCCTGCTTCCTCCCAGAGGCTTCCCTTCCTCACAGGACCCACCAGGGACCACCAAGGGTTCCTAGATAATAGAAAATACCATCCCAGCCCTCACGGTTCTGGGCTCTCTCTGGGCCTGACCTTCTCATGCCTGCTATTCCTCCTTTCCCCCTCCACAAAAAAACCCCTGTGCTATGAAAATGCCCCACACACTGTAGACGTACGACAATTAAGATTCCATTCCTTTTGGGAGGCTCAGGCGGGCGGATCACTTGAGGTCAGGAGTTCAAGACCAGCCTGACCAACATGGCAAAACCTCGTCTCTACTAAAGATACAAAAATTAGCGGGCATGATGGTGCGCACTTGTAATCCCAGCTACTTGGGAGGCTGAGGCAGGAGAATTACTTGAACCCAGAAGACAGAGGTTGCAGTGAACCGCAACTGTGCCACTACACTCCAACCTGGGTGACAGAGAGAGACTCCATCTCAAAAAAATAAATAAATAAAGAGAGGCCAGGTGCAATGGCTCATGCCTGTAACCCCAGCACTTCGGAAGGCCGAGGCGGGCAGACCACAAGATCAGGAGTTCAAGACCAGCCTGACCAACATGGTGAAACCCAGTCTCTACTAAAAATGCAAAAACTAGCCAGGCTTGGTGGCACATGCCTGTAATCGCAGCTACTCAGGAGGCTGAGGCAAGAGAATCGCTTGAACCCGGGAGGCAGAGAGTACAATGAGCCGAGATGGCAAGAGAATTGCTTGAACCCGGCAGGCAGAGTGCAGTGAGCCGAGATGGTGCCATTGCACTCCAGCCTGGGTGACAGAGCGAGACTCCATCTCAAAAAAAAAAAGAAAGAAAAAAGAAAGAGAGAGAGGAAGGAAGGAAGGAAGAAAGAAAGGCCAGGCATGGTGGCTAACACCTATAATCCCAGCACTTTGGAAGGCCAAGGTGGGTGGATCACTTGAAGTCAGGAGTTCAAGACCAGCCTGGTCAACATGGTGAAACCTTGTCTCTACCAAAAATACAAAATGTAGCCGGGCCTGGTGGCACATACTTGTAATCCCAGTTATTTGGGAGGGTGAGGCAGGAGAATCGCTTGAATCCAGGAGGTGGAGATTGCAGTGAGCCAAGATCGCGCCACTGCACTCCAGCCTGGGCAACAGAGCGAGACTCCGTCAAAAAAAAAAGACCAGGCATGGCACAGTGGCTCACTCCTGTAATCCCAGCACTTTGGGAGGCCAAGGTGGGTGGATCATGAGGTCAGGAGTTTGAGACCAGCCTGGCCAATGTGGTGAAACCCCGTCTCTACTAAAAATACAAAAATTAGCCAGGCATGGTGGTGCTCACCTGTAGTCCCAGCTACTAGGGAGTCTGAGGCAGAAGAATGGCTAGAACCTGGGAGGTGGAGGTTGCAGTGAGCCGAGATCATGTCATTACACTCCAGCCTGCGTGACAGAGCGAGACTCTGTCAAAAAAAAAAAAAAAAAAAAAGTTGCTGTTCTGCCTTCTTATTGGCTAGGCACAGCGACTCACCCCTGTAATCACAGCACTTTGGGAAGCCAAGGCGGGCAGATCACCTGAGGTCAAGTGTGCAAGACCAGCCTGGCCAACATGGTAAAACCCTGTCTCTACTAAAAATACAAAAAATTAGCCGGGCGTGGTGGTGGACGCCTGTAATCCCAGCTACTTGGGAGGCTGAGGCAGGAGAATTGTTTCAACCTGGGAGGTGGAGGTTGCAGTGAGCCAAGATTGCGCCACTGCATTCCAGCCTGGGCAACAAGAGCCAGACAAGAAAGAAAAGAAAAGAAAAGAGGCCGGGCGCGGTGGCTCAAGCCTGTAATCCCAGCACTTTGGGAGGCCGAGACGGGCGGATCACGAGGTCAAGAGATCGAGACCATCCTGGTTAACACGGTGAAACCCCGTCTCTACTAAAAAATACAAAAAACTAGCCGGGCGAGGTGGCGGGCGCCTGTAGTCCCAGCTACTCGGAGGCTGAGGCAGGAGAATGGCGTGAACCCAGGAGGCGGAGCTTGTGGTGAGCCGAGATCATGCCACTGCACTCCAGCCTGGGCGACAGAGCGAGACTCCGTCTCAAAAAAAAAAAAAGAAAAGAAAAGAGAAAAGAAAAGAAAAGAGAGAGAGAGAAAAGAAAGAGAAAGAAAGAAAAAGAAAGAAAGAAAGAAAGAAAGAAAGAAAGAAAGAAAGAAAGAAAGAAAGAAAGAAAGAAAGAAAGAAA